>NW_024120800.1:0-12711 GCF_003073215.2 Triticum urartu
ATATATATATATATATATATATGATCGAAAGAAATTGACATCTTTCCTTTGTTGAGCTTAATTTACTTACAATTTGCTCCTTCTATCTCTTCTATTGGATTAAAAAATATTGACACTTTGATTAGGAACAATGGTTGGAGCACATTCAATCGATCCTACGTATGTCAACCAACGTGCATCCAACAGTTGTTTCGCGGGTGTAAAAAGGCACACCAAAAAATCACTATAGTAGAATGGAAGTGGTAGTCAAATGAAACAGCAAATTTATGGCAGTGGCAAGAGCACTTCGATGGTGACCTCACCTGGGACACGTGGCAGTGACTGGTACAATAGCCAATCATATAGCACCACGTATTAGTTGTTGAGAGTATTGATATTCGCCGTGTGAACTAGCACGTTCCCACTTATCAGGTATACGTCTAAGTGCCTTCAGAATTCCAGACTAATAACCGTTTATACCATACTCTTTCCGTCCGCAAATAAGTGTATATCTAGGTTTTGTCCTAAGTCAAACTTTTAAAATTTTAACCAACTTTATAGAAAAAAGTAGTAGCATTTATGGCACTAAATTAGTATCGCTAGATTCGTTTTGTAATGCGCTTTTATAATATATCAATTAGATGTCATACATGCTACTATTCTTTTCTGTAAAGTTGGTCAAAATTTTAAAACTTTGACTTAGAACAAAAGCTGGATGTACACTTATTCACGGATGAAGGGAGTACGTTTGGATCATTTGGGGCCGAGCTTGGTGTTTATAATGAGGATATTTAATTACTAATTTACATCTGACACCTCTTTCAATCTAGAAGGAGATTTTGATGCAAATAATCATGGACAGTTTACATATGTGCGTGTGGGGTGCCTTACGTGCTACTAGTTACGCTTTCACATCATCCATCACATCTCAAATAAAATTTTGCTCGCAAACCTGGCAAATAGCGGCTCGTCGAGGCCCTGACACGTGCATTCAGACGTTTACGTGGCCCATGCATGGCTTCATCGAGAAGTGCAGTTCACCTGAAAATCATCAGCTAAGTGCCAACAATTATGGTGACTAGCTAGCTAGCAATATATAGTGCCCGATGACGCAAGTATGTCCTAGCTATACATAAAGGGAAACAGTGTTCGTTGTCTACCTACGAATTGTCAAAATATATTGGGCTAGTAGCTAGCAACAGTGCCGTCATATATAACACGTCGCTAAAGCATGTCGTTTGCTTTGTTTTGTTTCGTTATATATGTGGATGCAAAATTCTTGGTTATATATGACTGATTGATAGGTGTAGTGTTCGTTCAGTGATAGCGTAGCAGTTGGTGTCTAGTTATATACAGGCTGACATTTTATACCATGCTGTTTTTTCAGGAAAGTTGATCAGTTGATAGAAACTGACAGGCAATTGTAGATATTTGGCCATAATTGGCTGCGTGCACTTGTATGAGCCGCGTACACAGAGTGCTTCTTAGAAACAATTATGACACGTTTTGGTGCCATCTCTCTTTTTGGACAGTTTGCATATTTGTCTCAATTCAGCCTGATTAAGGAAAATAGGCAAACAATTATCATCTACACATCGTTTAGCTACCTGCGTGTAAGCTGCTTGCATTAGGGGAGCAATTTTGCCTAGAGTTTTGGTTGCTTGCATTGGCTGGGCTGATACAAGTGTGTGGTGTTTGGTTGCAGACACACATAGTAACAGTAGAGTGCCTTGGCAGTGTGCTCGCGATGGTGACGCCAGTGTAGGCCGCGGGCGAGGAGGCCGACTTCCTAATGCCGGCGCGGCGCCAGGCACAACATGGCGTCCATCCAGCAAGGTTGACGATGATTAGTGAGAATAGAAAGAAGCCATTTCGTATTTTGTCTAAACCACAAATCATCACATGACCATGTTAGTACACTATAATGGGAAGACACACATACATCTACGACCGTTGAAATAGAAGACGTACAACATGAAAGTCATGTAAAACATTGAAATGAAGCTACTGGGTAAAAAGGAATTTCAAACGGTCGACCGTTTGCGAAGAGTTTGATGAAATTCGATTAAAATATTTTCAAACATGAACACGAAATTTAGCATTTAAGGTCAACAAAACTACGAACCGATCATCTGGATGGAACCACGACATCGATGTGCATCTTTTTTGTGTAAACCTTATCTCGAATTGACACCGTTAACTGTGTAGATTAGAAGGGACTGGAAGAGATTAAGAAGTCTCGTTCAAACAGGCCACACATAGACATTCCTATAGTAACCCAGAAAGATATAGATCTACTCATCTACAACCATCAAAATAGAGAAAGACAACACGAAAATCACGTGAAACGTCGAGATGAAGCTATTGGTCAAAAGAAATTTCAAATAGTCGACCATGTGGGACGAATTTGATGGAATTCATCCAAAATAGCTTCAAATATGAATACAAAATTAAGCATTTATGATCGACAAAACTACGCACCAATCGTATGAATGGAACCACAACATCTAAGTGCCTCTTTTTCATGTAGACCTTATTTAAAATCAGAGCACAGCTGTGCAGATTAGAAGGTGAAATAGATTTAGAGGGAGTTTAGACTAAACACGTGTAAAATCATGTACAGGGTGCACCCAGCGAGCAGGAGCTCACGCGTAACTGCACCACAACAGGCATCCACCTGTGCTCTATTACATCGCTGGAGCCTGGCTCGCTGGAAACGGCCAAATCGAGCGTTCCCAGCGATGCATGCTCAGAAGTGCTTTAAACTTCGTGATATGCAGGGTCAAACTCTTCGCACGCAGATTTGGTTGGGCTTGATGTGGGCAACCAAACGCATCATTGGGTTTCAAAATTACACATAAAAAAGTTTAAAATTATGGCGACGCCTAAATAAAAGGTATCTAAAGAACCTAGAAAAATATAATTACGCTAAATGAGGGATAATCAATTATTAACTAGATGTATATGTGCTTTCAGGTCATAGCGAGGAACACATATCTCTCAAATCTCATCCAGAGCCTCAAGTTAGGGCTCTGTCTTGGATGGACAATGGTAAACCTATTTCCAATCCTAAATGATTTCAATCGTCGAAAGGGATCTCTCTTTTGTTGTTCTCTTTGAGTCCGCTTTTATATTTCTTTCTTTGAAGTCGGGTTCTTAAGATGGGATTGGAAATTGGGTTTTCTGAATATATCTCTTCCGGTGAAGTAAGTTTGTTCGAGATCGAAAGAGTGCTACTAATGACTAATGGATGCAAAGGATTCCACAAATCTTCTCTTTAATGTGTTTCCATGGGAAATGGGATAAAAGGGAAGAAATCACGTGTGAACATGAAAAGGAGTGAAGAAGGAGATAGAAGAAATCAAGTGGAGGTGCACCCGAAGAAACAGAGCAAAAGACGACATTCCATATGACTGCGACCGCTCGTATGAGCGGTCGAATGACGTGGAAAATGAGGCATCTCGTTCACCTGAACAACTTTTATAAAGGGGCCAGGTCGAAATGCGAACGGAACATCCGCAAGCGAAGCCAGAACAAAGTCATATTCATCCCCGTTCATCAACCCTAGCCGCTGCCATTTCTCATCTCCATAGCCACCATCACCACCATAGTTCATCTTCCTCTAGTTCATAATTCTAATCGTGCATCGCATAACACATGCATTGTAAGACATATTATCAATCAATCAATCTTCGAGATGTGTTCTTCGTGCGATCTGATCTCCATGTTTGAGTAGTTCGGTAAGGTATGCGTTGAGGCATAGGCCTTGCAACCCTCTATACTTGTTGTGGGGATCAATGGAAGTGCTTTGAATTAACGTTCCATACATACGAAATAAAATTGTTTCGTTGATTTCTCTTGTCTCGTCCACATTCTCCATCCCTGCAGGTACCCAGGATCATGGAGAGCGAGCCATAGAGATGCTAAGGACAGGGAGAATGTGAAGTGTTATTCTGAACACTAGTTACACAAGGGTTTAGTACGGTAACACGGATGCAATACTTGGGGATCCATGAGGTGTAGTCACTAAATGTCCAAAGATCTTGTCCGATTATTATAATCTTAGTTATCGAGGCAACCCCATGCGACGGATAGGGCCTTCGGTTGGAAAATTGATTGAAATGTGCCGGTCAAGATGTTATTTGGACTCATCCCCCACTTCGGTTCATAACAAACACATCACGGTGGGTGACTTCCAGCGCACAAATTAAGATCATATTTCGTCCCAACACAAATATATGGTTGTAAGCATTAAGACCTCATACCCATACCTCTTTTTATTATTAGTGTTTAATCAAAATTAGCTTGATTGATCTGGTCAAAAGATAGAATTATTTCTTTGATAGAAGCTTGCTAGAGGCCATCGCTTCAAGGGAACCTTCCTCTCGCGGGTTCGATAACCCAACGTCACCTCTTGGGGAAATAGGTGTGGGGTACTTTATGTTCTTCTACTGGATCACTAAAAAGGAAGTATCAAGCCCTTCTTCTAGCGCCATTGCCGAGGAGGAGTTGAGTGTTTCTAGTCTTTGTCTTTAGAGTTTTTGTTAAAGTTTAGTTTTAGTTTTAGTTTTAGTTTTAGTGTTATTTTTGTTGCAAGTCTTTTAGTTGAAACCCCACCAAGAGATTACCATGGCTTGTTATCTTGGAAGTTTTGCTACTCCCAACAATAACTTCATGCGTGAACCAATAGCACAGTCGAGGTTGCAGCCGCTAAGTATGAGATCAAACCTAACTTAGTTTCCAAAGCGTGGTGGCTAGCATCGCGTCATACGTAGGTTTATTTTGCATGGTTTGTATGGATCTAGGTGATGAAATATGGAAGACTCGGATGCGTAGCACCGAGTTTGAGGCGTGACCTTTTACAGCCCACGGACACGCCCGGTTGCATACGCAGGCGTCTGAGGGGTCGGAGTAGCCAACTCCGGCTTTAGACGCTCTTACCTCACGTGAATTGTGTCTCCCTTTCCTACATTGGCATCCCGCACGCTTGCTACACGCGAGCCTGCGAGGTGGTTTCAGCCCGAGCCCGTGACACGATTTCTCCTATAAACCATGCTAGGCTACACGCCTTCCTGGTTAATCTACGTCGAGTGACTCTTCTGGTTCGCATGATCCTTTCCTAGTTGTACTTTTTACGATGCTGTCAAAACATTGGTCGTACTTTCTTTTTTATGTGCTTATTTGGCTTATGTGTGATGACGAGTGGCCCTCATTGGCCTTTGGGATCCAGGGAATAGGAGGTCGGTTTGCTTTTTTCTACGTGGGGAATTATTTTACTGACTAGATAGAGGAGAACATGTGGGGTGGGGAGGGTGAAAACCTAGCACAACGAACATCCAATCCTATTGTGTCTTCAAGCCTCACCCCCTTCTTCTTCCTCTCCATGTTGCTCCCGCACATCTAATGCCTCTTCACCCAGTGTCCCACTCCTGCCTCGTCACCAACCACTCTTCTACCCCTGATACGTCAATTTTGCACCATGTTTTCCTATTGTTTTTATACAGTTTTTATGCATAATAATGCTTTACGTAGTAATTCTAATGCCTTTCCTCTCATAATATGCCAGGTTTACACAAAGATGGAGAATACCGGCAGCTGGAATTCTAGGCCTGAAAAAGCTATGCTAGAGATATCTATTCTACACATCTCCAAATTAGCTGAAATTTTATGAAGAATTATTTTGAAATATAAAAAAATACTGGGGCCAATAACCACCAAAGGGGGCCACCTGGTGCCCACAAGACACCAGGGCGCGCCAGGCCCCCCGGGCATGCCCTGGTGGATTGTGGGCAGCCCATCCCACTTCCGGTGACCATCTTCTGGTATATAAGTCATTTGGACCTAGAAAAAAAATAAGGAGGACTTTCGGGATGGAGCGCCACCGTCTCGAGGCAGAACTTGGGCAGGAGCACTTTTGCCCTCCGATGGAGCAATTCCGCCGGGGGAACTTCCCTCCCGGAGGGGGAAATCTAAGCCATTGTCATCATGAACAACCCTCTCATTTTTGGGAGGCCAATCTTCATCAACATCTTCAACATCTTGTGTTCAATCTTTGTACCAGAAACTTAGATTGGTACTTGTGGGTGACTAGTAGTGTTGATTACATCTTGTAGTTGATTACTATAGGGTTTATTTGGTGGAAGATTATATGTTCAGATCCATTATGCTATTTAATATCCCTCTGATCTTGAGCATGAATATCATTTGTGAGTAGTTACTTTTGTTCTTGAGGTCATGGGAGAAGTCATGTTGCAAGTAATCATGTGAATTTGAATCTGTTCGATATTTTGATGATATGTATGCTGTGATTCCCTTAGTGGTGTCATGTAAACGTCGAATGCAAGGCACTTCACCATCTTTGGGCCTAAGGGAATGCATTGTAGTGTAGTTATTAGATGATGGGTTGCTAGAGTGACAGAAGCTTAAACCCTAGTTTATGCGCTACTTCGTATGGGACTGCTTTGGATCCATATGTTTAATGCTATGGTTATATTTTATCTTAATACTTTTCTCGTAGTTGCGGATGCTTACAAGGGGTTTAATCATAAGTGGGAGGTTTGTTCAACTAAGAACATCACCCAAGCACCGGTCAACCCACATATCAAATTATCAAAGTAGCGAACGTGAATCAAACCAACATGATGAAAGTGACTAGATGAAATTCCCGTGTGCCCTCAAGAATGCTTTGCTTATTATAAGAGACCGTTTTAGCCTGTCCTTTGCTACAAAAAGGGCTGGGCTACCTTGCTGCACTTTATTTACCATTACCTTTACTTGCTCGTTACAAATTATCTTACTATCAAACTACCTGTTACCGATAATTTTAGTGCTTGCAGAAATTACCGTGCTGAAAACCACTTGTCATTTCCTTGTGCTCCTTGTTGGGTTTGCCACTCTTACTTATCGAAAGGACTATGATTGATCCGCTATACTTATGGGTCATCAATACTCTTTTTTGGTGCCATTTTCGGGGAGTTAAGCACTCTTAGTAAGTAGAAATCGGTAAGGAAAAATTTATACTACATGCTGAAATTTATTGCCACTTTTTACTATGGAAAACCATCCTTTGAGGGGTTTGTTCCGGGTCTCTTCACCTCGATCGTAAACACAAAGAGTTGCCCCTCAACCTACCGCACCTACTGAAAATATTGGTTGTGAAATTCCTTTAGGTATGATAGAACAACTTCTAGCTAATCCTTATGCATGAGACGAAACTGAACATCCTGATATGCATTTGATCCATGTGGATGAAATTTGTAGATTGTTTAAGCTTGCAGGTTTACCTAGAGATGAAGTTAAGAAGAAAAGTTTTCCCTTCATCTTTGAAGGCAAAAACATTGATATGGTATAGGCTATGCGATGATATTGGATCTTGGAACTGGAATCTACTGAAATTGGAATTTCACCAAAAAAAATTATCCTATGCATCTAATTCATCATGATCGGAATTATATATATAATTTTTGGCCTCGTGAAGGAGGAAGTATCGCTCTAGCTTGGGGGAGGCTTAAGTCAATGTTATATTCATGCCCCAATCATGAGCTCTCAAGATAAATTGTTATTCAGAATTTTTATGCTCGGCTTTCTCGTGATGATCAATCCACACTTGATATTTCTTGTACTGGTCTTTTATGAAGAAGACTATTGAATACAGGTGGGATCTCTTAGAAATAATTAAACGCAACTCTTAAGATTGGGAACTCCACGAAGGTAAAGAGTCATGTATTAATCTTGAGTTTTGTTGTGTTAAATCTTTTATGAACACCGATGCTTTTTACAAGTTTAGAAATAAATATGGACTTGACTCTGAGATAGTAGCCTCTTTCTATGAATCATTTGCTACTCATGTTTACCTCCCTAAGGAGAAGTGGTTTAAGTATCATATCCCGATTAAATAAGAAATTAAAGAATGGGTTATGGCTAAAGATGAAACTATCATTTACAATGTTGATCAAGTTGTGCCTACTTCTTATATTGAAAAACCATCTTTCCATATTAGGATAAAGGAATATGCTAAGGTATCAACCGTGGTCCACAAAAGTAATATTAAAGCACATAAACCCTCTGAACAAATCAAAGTAGAACCTAGTGTTGCTATGGTAAAAGATCTCTTGGTCAAAAACATTGATGGACATGTTATTTATTTTTATGATGAACCTACTAGAATTGCCAAACCCGATGAAAAAGATGAACCTATTGTTGGCATGCCTGTTGTCTTAGTTAAAATAGGAGATCATTGCTATCATGGCTTATGTGATTTAGGTGCTAGTGTGAGTGTTATTCCTTTTACCTTATACCAAGAAATTATGATTGATATAGCACCCGTTGAAATAGAAGACATAGAGGTCACTATTAAACATGCAAATAGAGACACCATCACGCCACTTGGGATTGTTAGAGATGTTGAAGTCTGGTGTGGGAAAATAAAATACCCTACCGATTTTCTAGTACTTGGTTCCACACAAGATGATTTTTGCCCCATAATCTTTGGTAGACATTTCATGAACACTGTCAATGCTACGATAGATTGCCATAAAGAAACGGTCAGTGTTAGCTTTGGTGATGAGTCTAATGAGTTTAATTTCTCTATGCTTCATAGACAACCTCGTAATAAAGAATCACCTAGTAAGGATGCAATAATTGGTTTTGCTTATATTGCCATGCCTCCTACTGATCCACTAGAACAATATTTGCTAGACCATGCAAATGATATGCACTTGCCTTAAAGAAATGAAATAGATAAAATGTTATTTTAACAACAATATTTGCTTGACCATGCAAATGATATGATTTATTACTTCTCTACTAAATATTTCCCCGCTCATAAGAAACAAGCTGCCTTGAGGGAAATATATAATTTTGTGCAAATTGAAGAAGATAGTCTCCCACAAGCTTGGGGGAGGCTGCTTCGATTACTTAATGCTTTGCCTGATCATCCTCTCAAGAAAAATGAAATACTTGATATCTTTTATAATGGACTAACCGATGCTTCCAGAGACCACCTGGATAGTTGTGTTGGTTGTGTTTTCAGGGAAAGAACAGTTGATCAAGCTGAATTGCTATTGAATAATATGTTGACTAATGAAAATAATTGGACACTTCCTGAACCAACTCCTAAGCCAACTTCGAAGAAAAGGGGTATTCTATTTCTCAGTCCTGAATATATGCGAGAGGCAAATAAATGTATGAAAGAAAAATGTATTAAAGCTGAAGATGTTAAGAATTTACCACCTATTGAAGAAATACATGGTCTTGATAACCCAACACAGGTAGTAAAGGTAAATTCTCTCTATAGATTTGATGAAGGTGATATTCCTCGTTATAAGTCTGCTAGCCAATGCTTAGATGAGTTTGATAATTTTATTGTTAAACAAGAAAACTTCAATGCTTATGTTGGTAGAAAATTGAAACACAATGCTGATATGCTTGAACACTTGAGTGATTATATGTCTAATGTTAAAAGTGAACTTAAACTTATTATTAAACATGCTTCTATGGTTACCACTCAAGTAGAACAAGTGCTTAAAGCTCAGAATGATTTGCTCAATAGAGACTGGAAAGGTCCCAACTCCATGTTGGAGGCCCTTTTCTCATTAAATTGATTAAACTATAATCTTAGTAACAAGTCTACAACATATACTCAGGTTGTCATGATAACTTTTTCTATTTGAGTTTCTATGTTTACTTGATATATTAAAGTTTGCATCTTCTCCTATGACATGTGCTTATGCAGTTGAGTCCATTGTTATATGTATCAAACACAGTCTCTCCAAATGGTGGACCATAATTTATCTCCCTTTCTCGACCCTACATTTGTAAGCATATACAAGTCACACATCGATCACATGATGTGTTCATGTTTCTGTTCATGCATGAGAACAAACTAATTGTTGGTTAGATATTTATTCTCCTTCGGTGCAATGTTTACTTTACATCATGAAACCTCGGTACAAAGATAGATGCTTGAGATGGAAGTAATGGCGTCAACTGATGATAGCCTCGCCTCATGATATTGTTGCTACAAAATAAGTAACTTCCAATATTGGCCTTTGTTAATCTGCATGTGGAAAATAAGAGGAAAACAAATATCATGCTACCACATATTTTTCTCATACATGTGGGGAAAAGTTACTAGTTGTTGCTCAAATACCTCGGTTAAGTAGTCAAATTGAGAAATAATCATTGGAATCTTTTATGTTGAGACAAAAAGGTCAATGGAAACATTATTGTGATGTGGTATGAAGGTCTTACAAAACATATATACTGTAGTGCTCTAGATAGAAATAAATATGTTATTCAGGTCCTTTGTTCATTCCTTTTTTCTTTTCCGTCTAGAATAAATTTGGATGATCCGTCTTTTGACCTTAAAATCTCATTTGTCTATATTCATTAGAAAAATAATGTTCTATATTCATTCATACACGTGTGATGCGATGGAACTTACCAAGTTTGATGAAGTAACAATCAAAGTGGATTTCCATCTAAATATCAACCTTTAGATCATTTTGGCTTGCACATACAATAGCTCCAATGCTTGGTTTGCTTTGGCTACCTGCTCCAAGGGCACAACCGGAAAACCTATGTCTCAAAGGGAAGATTTGGTAAATAATATTAATTATTGAAATATTTTGGACTTTCATTATATTAGTGTGGTATTTCTAATTTCGAGAGCATCGTCAATATGTTTTAAACCCAGCAACGCATTTTTTTAAAGGACACCAAATGAAGGTGTTGCTTGGTCGAATAATGTCCAGTCCATTTACACTGCTTACTTTCCTTTTACCTAAATTTTACAGGGTTTGTGCAATTTTACTCTGTTGTGCTTGCACATCCATGGATGTGGAAGTATTGTGGGAGATCCCATGATGGACAATGATGAGAAAGGATTTCTTGTTGCCTTTGTGATTCAAGGGTACTAACTATATGTCTCTGGTGTGATATGCTCCACATTGGTTTGTATTTCCTTGTGGATTACCTCTAACTATATGTATTATGGAAAGTACCAACGTGGAAGCTTATCTTTGGTTCTCTTTCAATTGATTTAATGTTTTTAGAGATCCCTACACTATCTACATATGATTGACCATGTACAAATATGCTATCTAAATATCACCCTTTGTATCATTGTTGCTTGCACATCTAATGGTTCACAACTTTCTTTCGGGCAATCATGCACTACAAGAAATATGTCAACTTGTGACCATCACTATTGGTCATTGAATGGTCACAAATTTCCATTTGTGACCTTTTTGTGACCAAAAATATAAGGTCAAAAGCTAGCCGTCATAAACTGACTATAGCGACCTTTCTTCTGGAATGGTCGAAGACGTTTACGACCAAAATACGTCTACTATTTTGTTTTGGTCACTAGCAACCTCCCCAGGCCACGTAGGCATCTAGCGTGGCAATCTGACGTGGCACAAGATTCAGCCCGGTCCAATTCGGTGTTTATATGGGCCGAGCCCATTAATTCAGCCTTTTATATATTTTTTCTGTGAATTTTTTGTCAGCTTCATGGACCAAGCCCAACATTGCAGCCTTTTTATTTTTGGCCCATGGCCTTTTATTATTTGGTTCAATAGACCATTTGGTCTTTTTATTCACCGATTTCTAGTTTACACACTTGAACAGCAAACACTCAATAATTCTCTTGATTAAATGATTAAATTTAGAAATCATTCAGCCAAATACACACAACAACGCATACAATCCGCACGTCCAACATCAACTAAAACAAGCAAAAACAGGTACACAAGCACATACAAGTGTGCTTACAAGCAAAAACCGATACACAAGCACCAAAACATGGTGCAACATCAACTAAAACGGTAGTGCGCATCTCCAGGCCTCTTCTGATCTTCCGTCACAGCAGCAGCAGCCTAAACAACATTAGATCCTGATCCAGATCACCAAAAAGAAACATTATTAAATGTTTAGAGACAATGCCATCAACATGAGGCGGTAATCCAACTTAACACTTTGTCAACATATTTTACATGTGCAAAGGTATTGAGACAATGACATCAACAAGAGAATGCCTCTTGTAATTGCTGTACGCAGCTCTATATGTACCATGTACTGAACACTAAGGAAGTACCAACTACAGTTTCAGTAAAACTACGTTGATCAAAGGGACCAGGATAAACAAATAGTTGAGAGCTCTTTCTTTTTGTTTGAGCAGTCATGGGCTCGCAGAGAAGGTATAGCTACAGAAGTAGAATATGACCAGTTAATATATTGTAGAGAAGGTTTTTGTGCATCAGCACTGAATCAAAGAACATATTCTCAATAATTTAGACACATCGTTTCCAGTTGTTGCAACTTCAGCTTGAGGCTGCTTCTCTATTCTCAATAATTTGTGCATCAGTCATTTCTACACTTTTAGTAAAACTATAAGAACACAAAGTAAAACTACAAAAACTATAGTTTCAGTCAAATTATATGTACCATGTACGCATAGATTCAAGTATGATACTAAGTGAGCAGGTAGAATCATCCAAGCATGGAGGCAAGTGTCTCACCTGCGGCAACTGACCAGGAGCGAAGTTGAGCATGGCCGGGGCAGGAGCAGCTGGAGTAGCACGGCCGGCCTTGAGGTCTGGGGCATCCACAGCCTGCCTGGCATCGGGTGCCCAGACCGAGGGGAGCATCGGGGCGTGCCTGCACGAGGAAGGAAAGCAGCATCAGAGAGTTGAACGGAAGAAATCAAAGATGAGGGTACCTTGAGGAGCA
>NW_024120801.1:0-9198 GCF_003073215.2 Triticum urartu
AAGAGGGGCCCCGGCGGGTGTCCGGTAACTCACAAACCTGGCGCCCCTCCCTGTCCCCTGGCATAGAGTAAAGCGGACACGAAGGACGGGGACACGGGTTCAGTATATAATTCTATGAAGGGCGTATTTTATTGACTCATAACATCGTATTAATAAGTGAATAAAAGTATCATGTGTGTTTTCTTTATACTTTTATATAGTCGTAGTTCGGACTTACATGCGCTGGAAGAAAATCATGTACCCTTTTTAATTTGTGTTGTTTGTAATGATTAAGCTGAGAAACATGTTAGTCTGATATTGGAATATAGCCAAATGATTTTTTTTTATATTTTGAGTTTCTGAATCAGGATTGGTCAACAAAACCAACGAAACTTATAATTTTAAAATGTAAAGCAGTCTCTCCCTCATGGGACAAAAGCACTATAATTCATGTGTGCTGTAACCTGGACATGTCATTTGAGCAACAATTCGAATTAATTGAATAGGTAAAGAAAATACAGTTGATTGAAGAGGCCAAAAAATAAAAAACCTACATCGACTCCTTGTTGTGCATTCATCAATGACCCCAAGGCAACATGAAGAAAGGGAAGATGGTTGATCACGTAGGTGCTTTGGTGCTTCAACAGCAGACACAACATGCGCGACATTGTAAAGTTGGTTCTGGCTCATTTGCCTCCTTGAGTAATAGAAATCTTCTTTTTTTTCTCGCAGAAAAAGAAGCCAAAAATGTTAAGGCGCCTAATAAAACCAAAAGTCAAGTTAACTTCATCCCAAGTCTTCATCTCTGTCTCCGTCTTTAACATCTTGATGTTCCTCACTGCCTTCACTAAAGAAACCACATACAAAAAAATTGAACATGCTCGGCTTACTTCAAAGGTTTAGAAGTCGCCAACCTCAAAACGTGAGAAACCTAAAACCGGTGAATACATTGTGGCGGGGAGCACACCCCATACAAGACAGTCTATCAAATTATTGTATCCTCGTTTGAACACCACATGTGAAGATCAAGAACGTGAACGAATGAAACACATGAACTAAAAACCACAACATCAAACTCGAACCAATAATGCCACCATCACTGTGAAGATCAAACAAAGAACATTAAAATCAGACTATTAGAGCGCAACCTGCAAATTGACAACATTAACTGCAATTTCAAGGCACATATAAAAAGTTTTTTTAGTGTAAAAAGAAAAAGAAGTGTCCAGTGCAACCACCATAAAGGCCTTAATAGACTTTAATTCTATGGTCGGCCCACTACTGAACTTCACATAGTTGTAACATTGAAAAGAAAGCCCAACATCCAATCCTCCTCCTGCATCATATATCAGCCCCATTTTTTGTGTGTGAATAGGAGCCCCGCTTTCCTATCTCTCTAATTTTTTTTTTGAAAAAACACCCCCTTATATATTAATTATAAGATATTATTACAAAATTCGCCACGCACAGCATGGCACTATTAACAAGGACCCATCCGATCGAAAATTGCCTTTGGAGCTCGGCCTCCATGGTAGGCCTCTAAGTTCAAATTTCATTGAAATTCATATTTTTACATTTCAAAAAATTCTGAAAAAAATACAGATATACATGAAGGCATAACACACGTGTGCAAATTTTCAGGGCAAAATATGTTGAAATGAGGGCTGTGCAAAAAAGACAAATCCAGGGTTTTTTAACACATGATACTATTCATCCCCAAGCCATGAATTTGTCTTTTTTGTACAGGTCGCATTTCAACATATTTCATCCTGAAATTTTAAATACATATACATAACATCCTTGTTTACTTGCATAAATGTTTTCAAATTTTTTTGAAATCAAAAAGTTTGAATATTGAAATTTTCAAAAAAAAAAGGCCTCCATGGAGATGGAGAGCCAAACATCCATTCTCACCATCCGATATGTTATAAAACTAAGGGCTCCTTTGATTCAAATGAATTCTATAGGATTTCTAGAGGATTGAAATCCTGAGAAATTTTTTCTATGTTGGCCCTTTGATTCATAGGATTGGATCCCATAGGAATTTTTTCTATGGAATCTTTTGTACTATATTTCATGGAAACCTAACATCCATTCCAACCTCTTTTTACATTTCCTTTGTTTTCCATGTAACATCAAACAGTCCTTTCTAATCCTATAGGATTCAAGTTGACATGCCATCCCAATCCTATACTTTTTCTATTCTTACATTTTCAAAATCCTACGAATCAAAGAGGCCCTAAACTATGCAATCTCATGGGCCACTGTATTAGCCAGCTGGGTCAATCTTAGAGACCTTAAAATTGCAGAGAAGCTTTGTGATGCTCATCGCTTTGCTTCCTTCTACGAATCAACATGAGGGGGCATGTCAAGGTTTTCATTTGCAAGAAAGGAAACTGTTGTGTATTGTGATTTTTTTTAAACATCAGTACAGACACAAGCGCTCATATACATGTGCATACACTCACTCCTATGAACGCACACACGCACACCCTACCCTTATGAGCACCTCCATGTATTGTGATTATTTAGTAAACATAGGATAGACCAGAGTTTGTTCTAGCTTGTCTTGCACTTCAAAGATTCATGTACTCCTGTTACACCAATCCCTCTCTATCCTTCTTACACCAATACCGGGGCCGTCGATCTCCATGATCGCCATCGGGGGCCGCCACGCTCGTACCTAGTGTTCGTCCCCTGATCATGTTGATCGGCTGCCCTAGAGAGTCTTTTTCCCAATCATTTGATCTGGGTAGTGTTTGTTTGTCGGTCCTATTGATTGGCTGCCCTAAAGAGTCTTTTCCCGATCTTTTGATACGGTTTTTTCTTTCGTGTTGGTCATCTTGATCGGTGTTTCTTTTTGGTTTTTCGATCTAAAATCGGTTTGCGTCTCCCGCCACCGCCATCTACCCGCACGCCTCTACTCGGACACCGGCGTGACCACCCGGACTCTTCTCCGACGTGATAGCCCATCACGACGGTCATCCGCACGTCTGCCCGCCCGTCGCCGTCATGTCCCCGAGTACAGTGCACCCCTCCACCGTTCGAGCAAAAGGCTGCCCCTGCGTCGCCCCGTCGGGCTGCAGCGCCGCCGCCCGTGGTTCTCCCGCAGCTGCAATGACCCGTGCCGCCGTTGCGTCACCCTTTCAGGTCGTAGCGCCGGGGCACGCGATCCACGCCGCAGTCCAGAGGCCATTCCTGCAGTTGCACCGACCCGCGCGTTGCGGCTGTGTCGCCCCTTTGGGTCGTAGTGTCGCGGCTCGCGGTCCACCACCACCCCAAGGCCATCCCCGCAGTTGCACCAACCTGCACGCTGTTGCTGTGTCGCCCCTTTAGGCCGTAGCGTCATGGCATGCGGTCCATGTTGCCGTTCCATGCCGTCCCCACGGCTGCACCGACCCTCGTGTTGCCGCAGTGTCATCCCTTTGATCCGTAGCGAGTGTGACACGTGGTCCTTGCCGTCGTCCTGAGATCTTCCCCGCTTGGCCCATTCCATCACGTCTGTGGTGGGTGTTTGCATGTGGCCATGTATTAAGGCCGAATTTCCCTAAAAAGGCTGAATTTTCCTAAAACTAAGGCTAATTAGGCATCAAATCAGCAGTAATACCTGTATGTATTGTTCCGCCCCTGCTGATTTGTACTCTTTCTCAAAAAAGTATTAAAGGCGCTTTTATTAACCTAAAAACTTTAGCTATATGTAGGTCGCTTAATTTTGAAGTTTGGGTAGGTCAGTTTTGTCACGTTGATTCTTTTGTTAAGATTTGTGCTGTTATTTCTTCTTGTGTTGTTTCATGGATTTTCCCACGCTAAAAAAGTCCTCATCTCACTACAGAATGAACCTGTGCCCAGTGCCAAATTATCCCACTAGGAAGCGAGATCACATGTGGAAGAAACCGATACGTGGTCGGTGAAGGTTAATGTTGATGCCTCGTTTTGCGCTCAGACAATGGCTGGAGCTACAGGAGCTGTAGCTCGGGACGACAAGGTGAGTTCATAGCAGCAGCCACTTGGTTTTTGCCTCATGCATATGCAGCTGAGGCGGCAGAAATTCAGGCTATAAGGAATGGATTCTGGCTAGCACAAAAAATTGGCTGCTCCTCCTTGATAATTGAGTCTGATAGCTCAACTGCACTTGAGGCGGTGAACCAACATGAAACATACGGTCCTGAAGTTGCTGTGACTACAGAATGCAACCTTATATGGAGGGAGTTTGCATCGGCGACATGCGATCACTGTTTTCAGGAAGCTAATGAGGTGGCTGATGCTCTAACAAAACACTCTTTTAGTAATAGATGTTCTGAATTCTGGGAAGCCTCCATTCCCGACTTTATTTCTCACATTATTGTAAAAGATCTGTCCATTATTTGAGGAATAAAGTCTTTTCTTTTCTAAAAAAAAACTCAGCGCAGCGCAGAGCAGGCCCCTCCCGAGCCCTCTGACCAAACTTTTTTCCAGCCTCCCACTACCAAACTTTTTTTTGCGAGGGTCCCACTACCAAACTTGATGGAAAAGTAATTTCTACTACTAAATCTATTTATTTTTCCTTAGTCCCTATGTATCATAGAAATCAATTGTTTAATATGAATTTGTGGCATAATTTTCACATGCGTTTGTATGTATGGTATTTGCCGTTATTAATGGTAGTTAAGTTTTAGCTTTAGGCTTTGAGAAATCCCCACCTCTGCTAGTAAGGAGAAGCTCCCGCTGATTTTTAATAAAGAAGAAGATGTGAGATCTGTGTAAGAACCGAGATTTGAACCCGTGCCGCCTAGGAGGCAGCACTGCACTCTGATCACTGAGCTAAGAACTCATCCACGTACCGGCCGTGTTCCTGAGGCTATCAACTTTGAGCAAATATCGAGCATATTGTTTGCTTGAAACATCGCATGCGGACACTTTCGGTTCGTCTTCCATGCATGCATGCATACATGCCGGTACGTACATGCAACGTATTGAAAATTCCCTGCCGTGCATGACTTGGTGGAATATAAGCACACCGCCCACGGCAGAGAAGCGACCGAAAGCTACGTGCGTCGACTGCCCAAGAAGAATGTGTACATTTATACTCTTAACTGAACCGTTTCAAGCTCGTGAGAACACATACATCGACTGATGACTGACGACTGACGACTGATATGCTCGTATGCATGCATACGTGAAGTTGGCAGCACTGGAAACCGCGTGCATTATTGCAAGTTTGAACTGGTACTTATGTCAAATTAACCGGCAGGTCACACACGTAAAAACCACGGAATTTTCGTAGTTAGTCAGTCCTGCCGTGCGTGAACATGACATGAGCTTCTCCCGCTATAAGTAACCTGCCAAGTCTTCGAACATAAGCTCACAGCTCACAGCATACACAGCACATAATAGCATACTAGATCGGGACCGCGCCTTGGCCCAAGGGTGCCGGTCCCAATGTTTTGTTCAAACAGGTAATGCTAAGTTAGTAGTAATCCAGGTTCTGGCGCCATATTCTTATTTTGATGCTGATAGGTGGTGTCTAGCTCGACACATTACCCAGATGTAAACAAAGTACAAATCTTTGCAAGAGTAATCAAATATGAGATCGTCTTTATAGATAATGTAACTGTTGCCAACATATCTTGGCGCATTGTCTGGTCCATCCCATAGGTGCAGCATGCCTAATTCTAAATAATGACATAATGCCAGATCCAAAATAAAAAAGAGCAAAGTAGCTGCCTATGATAGATTGCTATTTGATTGGACAGCATAAAGACCCAAGCAAGGAATAGTAATAGCCCATGTCAATAGGGTCACAACTATACATTTATTACAGAGGATAGAAGGTTCACAACTATACATTCATTATAGAGGATAGATGTTTAATATAACAGAAGCAAGTCAGAATCCAAAATAACAAAGAGCAGAGCAGCCGCCCTTTGATAGATTCTATTTGATCACAAAGGCATAAAGACCCCATTCATAGCATACAAATGGTTGTGCACAACAATAAGTTCACTACAATATACCAAAAGCAAGAGATACGCCATAACAACAGAAGTACATCGAAAGGTGTAGCGGATGCCGATGCGTCTTAAGCTCGTAGCAAGCACGCAACTTCCCATGCAGAGTATATGTCCTGGCAAGAAGAGAAAAGGAGGTGGAGCACCATAATACATAATTTATAAGACTAAAGAGGACTACAATATCATAATAATTCGAAGGAGCAATTGTGCCTACTCATGATCTCAACAGATGCGACTTTGGTACATATATTTCTTCCATCATTTTTCATTTGAATAATCACGATCTTAAAATTATGTCGACGCAGTTTGGTTATAATCAAATCAATCAACCAGCTATGCAAGTATGATAGTTATCAACAAAGAGCTACTAAAACCAAGGTATAGTCAACCTACAGGATAATTAAGGCTCTGGCTTTGATTAATGTAGTAGCCACGACCGACAGCCATGTCAACAACAATTTTGTACTTGATCTCCTAAAGAGTCCTGGTTCAATGATATAGAAAAGGTTACACATGTGAAAACTAACACCTTTTTAAATTAAAGCATGGGGTGGTCATATTTCACATACTTGTAAATTGCTTTCATATCATCTGGAATCTCTGTGATCTTTTGGACAGAGACAACTTTGTAGATAGTATTATTTTTCAAGACAGCAAACCAGATATAAAGTTCAGTAGTGTGTCGATTCGTTTCAAAGGATGCAAAGAACAAACTGCCGAGTAGGGTGGCTCACCCGCTGCTGTAGGCGTTGCTTGGAGGTGCCGGCAAATGGACGGGTTGTATTGGCCACCGGATCCAGCGCACGTGCAAGCTCGACGAGGAGCAGCAGTGCGAGAGCTTCGATGTCGCGGCGGCTCACCTCTTCCTCATTGGGATCCTCAGCGCACACCTCGTCTTCCGCCGCCAATAGAGAACTACAGACTATACGTATACAATGTGATTGGCAAGAGCTAATACTAAGTAGGATTAGTTAACTACTTTGATAACCATCACAACTTGCCAACGTTCTTAGACTATCCAGATTTCTGAAAGTAAATACCATGTGCAATTCATATAAATTTGCATCACCCAGAAATCTTTGATGTGTCCTTCAAGAATATTAAAGCGGCTGAACTGGGCAAGAGTCTTCCTTCAAGTACTTCCAGAAGGAAGATTTCAATAGCAATCTTGGAATAGTTCTGGTGTGATATATTTGAAACCTTCAAGCACCATTTTTGCTAATATAACTGAAAGCTTACCAAGAAGAAAAATACTAAAATCAACTTAGGTTGCCAGTCAAATGTACAGCCCAACCATGATTATTTTTGTAGCAGCACAAAGAACTAAAAGGTGCCACTTCCATGCAACCAATAATTTTAAATTAGATGCCCAAAACATATGTGGATTAAACTTCCTTAAAATAATGGTGATGCAAGCCTTCCTAATGCAGTTGCGGCATGGCTTGCTCAAATTCTCGCTTCTGGCTTACCTCCTCCGACCAGTTAGATTTATCATTTTTCTTCATTTATAAATACCCATAGTGACACAACAACATCTCGACTATGCTACAGCTATCACAGTGGTCTACAAATTACAGATTCGTATATGTATTTTGTTGTCGCCTCAAGTAGTTTTAGATTAAAATCCTGATCCAGAACTACAGCTAAACTGGAGCGAGCGGTAGATTTCTTAGTCTGGTAATCTGATTTGGTAGTGCTTATACATCAAAAATTTGTTTATCGACAGAAAAACTATGTTATGCATTATTTACAAAAAAAATTGTTTTCGTATAGGGTCAGAAATACATTTCAGCATCCAAAGCAATAAGAGAGAAATAATTTCAGTATAATCAGTACAGAGCAACAATATCTGAACTTCTTGTCAGTCAAAAGTAATAATATATGGAGATAATCTATCTTGCATGTGGCGCAACATTAAATTTAGCAGATCTCAAAACCAGACATGAATGTACTGAGTATAAAGGACATACCAGAACCATATATGAAGTAGAAAGGAAGACGCTGGAGTGACAAGTGGGTTCGAGCTAGGCACATTTCAACTTTCTGTAGTTAAGCTGGAAAAACACCATAGTTGTTCACCATTTATCATCAATGGAAAGCAGCCATATGCAATGCATGAATCATAATCATATTTTTCCATATCCATAGACAAATACAAAGCAGAAAAATATCAAAGGAAAGCAACCGTATGAAATGCATATCACAAGACACGGGATTTCGGTCAAGTGGCTTTCAAGGGACCTCCATTGTGCAAAATGATAAGGAATTGAGCTTGACATATGAGAGAGAGAGGGAGAAGGAGAAATGGACCTGTAGATCATCAGCAGTACGATGTCCTTAACGGCACCATCTGGTACGTGGTGGTGGCGGCTTGCACTCTTCCTAGCCAGTACCTCACCAGGTAAGGCAAGTCATGACCTTGTCCGGCTCTAGCAGCGACCTGCAAGCCAAGAAAATGGAAAGATCAGCGGTCACACACACAGAGACTTTGTAATGGTTATTGATTAGAGTCATTTCTAATTAGCTTCGTAATGGTTATTGATTAGAGTTATTTCTAATTAGACAAAACACTGAACCAGTACAGATTTTTTTCAAATCTGTACTTTTAAGAGGAAAAGGAAGATCACTCAACATATCATTATATCATAATACATTCTCTCATTGGTGCACAATACTCTTTTAAGACAGAACTCAAAAAGTCAATGGTCAGGCAAGATTACCGTTTAGAAACCATCGAGAGATTAGCCAAAACTCAATAGTATTTGTTCTGTATAGGCAGCAAATAATAAAAAGAATTCCGCGGTAGTTTTAGTTTTGTTTCCCACAGTTTCTATGTGGGCTGCCAATACAATAGTTAGCGCGTGAGTGGCGATCCCGATGGGGCACAGAAGAGCAGACACAGAGAAACAGAGTAACAATTTAAAGTTAGAAAATCCCGTGAGTGACTTTCATAATGCAAAACCGTTGGAACTAAAAAAACATGTTATAGTCTGAAGCAAAGAAGCAACATAGGCATCAGAGCCATCATTGTTTTAATTACTAAAGTGGCGTCAAATAAAGAACCCGCAGAAATGGCACACCAACAATTCGTCAAGCGGCTTTGGCTCATCACACTCGGTCGCCAACACGATATAACCCCGAGGTATTATTTTACTTACATTCTTAATGAACTGATGACAAATCAAAGAGATAAAGTTGTAAACTGCATATAGTTCAAGAAATATGAATT
>NW_024120802.1:0-13252 GCF_003073215.2 Triticum urartu
GCTCGCGGGAGCGGCTCGGGGGATAAGGTCGTAGGTAAAGTCTTACTTCCAGATCTTCAAGCATATGCAGTCTCACCATCATGTTATCGGCTTTACCAGGAGTTTTTCTTCTTTATTTCAGTTTCTTTCAAGAATCAGGACTACCAAGGACAATCAAAGTCAGTATATAAATAATATTTCAACTCATGTATGCCTAAAGTGTTGCCTGCATGTTGTCATGAAAATAGTGGCTACATGGATCATCAGATTAAGGTAAATACATATCTCAATACATCATGCTTATTATCATTTCTAATTGTCGCTTTGTGCGGAGTAGGAAACACAGAAGTGCATTAGTAAGAAATTTGTAAAAAAATCCAACATACAGCTATTTGTGGTCGTTATTAGAAGGGCAAAGGGAGCTTCCTAACTCTGATGGTCAGAAACATAGTCTAAGTATCAGGGGCAATAATCACCCTGCAAGGCTCCAAAAAGGTATTTGTTTCCCTTACCATGTCCATGATGCAGCTCCGATGGCAAAGTAAAGTTCTGTCACTTCGCACACATATTCCTATCCTTTTCTTTTGCGTGTCTGTGATCATACACTCAGGTTTTTCTTTATATTTTGTTCATCATTCATGCCCGATGCTTTTTCATTCCTTCCCCTCCCCTCTCACTGTTGTTCATCAGGATTGTCGCAACTACCTGCCTCTTGGTTTCGGTTCAACCTTCTGACCGCAGGGCATTGCTTCTACTGCAAAGATTAACACTATACTTCGTATGATATAAGATAACCCTGTCAAGAATTTTATGTTTAATATAGTCGCTTTGTGATTATCTCTATTCTACAGTCTGGATGTTCAAGCAATAACATGGTTTGCTTCTTTATTCTTGCATGTATACAACACTTTCTAGCCATTCTTTTATATTTTATCCAAATAAATATAATCTCACACAACACTGACAGCGACGACGACCTTCTCTGCTCTTGAATCGGTATGAATGACCGATGAAGATTTTAATTCCGAAATACATATTCCATTTATCAGCCCTTTGGTTATATTGTCATAGAATATAGTCACAAGCTTGAAAGAAGACATAAGTGGATGTCTTAGATATGAATGGCATAAAAGTTAGTCATGTGTAGTGTGTTTCTGAAAAATTAAGTGTATGTGCCATTTTTTTCAATTGTGATTGTAAGTATACATGTTATCAATCATATAGAAACGATTCAGCCTTAAATACTTTTTAAAACTATGATAAGCTATCGATCCATCCAAGTGAGATAGGCAAACTGACTCCTGATGAGAAGGGAAGTGAGACCTTACGTGACTCTGCCAGTTCTGTAATGAGAACACGAAACATCAAATTTATACAAACAGTTAGACAGCTGTACCTAAGTCGAAGGTAAATAAAATCCACATGATATGTGATTAATCCCAGTAAAACAGACAGTAAGAAGGAACAAAACATATAATTAATCAGAGAAAACTGAATGATTGTGTAATACTGAAGTAGAGGCATATAATTACTTTGTTATTATCTCTATACTACGATCCGATGTTCTAGCAATAACATGGTTTATTCATTTGTGCAGAACCAAACATGTACACCTTGCAGTCCAGGCATTGTTTTATATTATTCCCATATATCAATATGAGTTCACACAACACTGATGGCCGACAACCTTCTCTGCCCTTGGATTAGGATCCCACATATGACTGACGGGTGAAGATTTTTTTCTGCACTCTTGCATCGAGCTAATTTTTATCATTGTAGAACTTCAGTCAGGAAGACACTTAACTTATATTTTGTTTTTATTTAGAATATGGTTTGTCAATTCTAGCTTATAAGCCTTTTATATGGAATTCCGTGGATCCTATATTTCTATTCAGACAGCATTGGCAGCCTTTAATTCCATTGACACTGCTACCTTGCAATACACAGCGTGAACAAAACTAAGTGCAACCTTATACTATATATACAAAACTGCAGAGATGTGAAATGATCCCTCAATCCACCTTACTGGTTACTATGCTAATCCAACTATTCACTTTGGTTTTGCTGAAAGGAGTCTGGCACATCCATGCATGGATACAGAACCACCATGCATTCTATTATGCTACTTATAATGTAATGGATATTTTAAACTATACAATAATGATCAAGTATTGTAAATCATAGTATTATTTTCAGTTCCGATTGTCATTTTATTGCCAATGTTCATATTCCTACAAAAAAAATCTCACTTAAATATACTGCAACCAATTCCCGCAGCAACGTGTGGGGGCATCATCTAGTTCCCATAAATGATCAGCATCAAAGGGAGCACCAAAACAACCAATTAATGATGATCAAAAGATAGATATCAACAGCGGAGACAATAGAAAGACCTCACGTGTGTTTAGATAGTGCCCATATTAGCGAGAATTGCCATATAATTTCGGTCCAGGACTCTTGCACCCGCATTTTGTCAACAGTTTGGTACAAATCCTTGAGAAAGAAGGACGGGTTGGCACCTTGCAGTTAAACTTTACAGCTATGCAGAGGAGCTCGGCGGGCGGCCCGGACGTGGATCAATTTAGTGGAGGAGCTTGGCGTGCAGCATGCGCCCCCCGCGTGTGGTGACACCGTGGGTGGTGTGCTGCTCGTGCTAGAGGTGTCGTCCGTCGTGCTAGCTGAGGCGATCTTCCGGCACGGACGTCGTCGATGCCAGAGAAGCCCGCGGGGAGGTGGTCCTTCGTGAGCTGCGCGCCCATGGCGGCCTCCGTGGCCATGGCCTGGGTGCTCGCTTGGCCTGGGTCGCATGGCCTCCCCGTCGTGGTCGGGACAAATCAGAATACAGCATGGGCCGGAGCCGATCGAGTTCACCTGCGCCACGCAGATGAAATCGCAAGGGATGCCATGTTGCAGCCGAGCCGGGTGTCGAGCGTTGCCGCGCCTGTGCATACCTGATGTATCGGATTTCTCCTCCCCGGCCACAATGCAGGCACCAAGGAACGCCATTCTTGGTCACTCTGTTTTTGGATTTGGCTGTCATATGTATTCCCAATGTCACTCAAGCCTAGACGACTCATGCCCGAACATAAGCAGACCAATTTGATCTAGCTAGGACGAGAAACAAAAGAACATGTGTAGCACGCAGGGTGGTATTATCTGACTACAAAATGCAAGTCCCCTTGTATATGGCTCATATTTATAGCGAGGGCTGGTCTTGAGTAGTTCAGAGTTCCTCGCATCCTAAAGTTTCCAGGCCCCAGAAATCCTGAAGTTTCACGACTTCAATCTATTGTTTTCTTTCTCACGGTGTTGCGCTCATAAATGTGAGAGAATGAGATGTTGCACTTGTGAAACACAGCTATGACGACACTCAAGGCTATAAAAGTGGAGCCGTGTATACCATGGGACACCTATTTGTCAGTTAACAGCGTTAGTTTTCAGTTTCAATCGATTTAAAAGAAATGCCTACCAGCCGTTGGATACAAAACAAGCGCTCGGATGCTTTTTCGTCCACATTCTAGCTATTTGTATCCAAAGACTAATCTAAACCGGAGTAGTTAACCTTTGTATGCCATTAGAGAATATGCACAAGCATTAGTTTTTGCCTTCCTGTGGATCAAATATTATATAGTTTCACATATGTCGCCTCACTTCACCGTCACTGAATAGATGTAAACCACATTTCTCAATCAATTAGTGTTTTTGTAATGTTCGATTATTCGTGGAAATAAACTCTTGAACCAATGACGATCAAAAGAAGATACTACCACATTACAAGGGAGAACGAAAACAACCAATGATGATGTAAAGATAGATACTACCATGAACCGACACAATAGACAATACAACTGGATGTGTGTTTAGTTAGGGCATCTGAAACGGACATCGAATCCGCGTAGGGGTCCAGACACTGATACGGGAGCCTGCCATCCAAAGCTATAGCCGCAAACGTCCGCTCATATTTGATGCAAATTTAAAGAAACTGGACAACTTTCATTCAAACTTAGATAATTTTTACAAAAACCGGATGATTTTCATCTAAACCAGAGTACATTCATTTCATTTTCGACATACTCCAACTAAACTATAGCGGACTAGGCTATTCTAACCTAGTCTAAAAGATCTTCGGCCATGGCGGCGCCAATTCCCACGATATGTCTTCCTCATGTCCGGCAGGAAGCTCACCGGACGGTCGTGAGCCCCGAAAAATGAAGCTTCAATTGGAAGGGAAGAGTAGCCTCCGCCTCCGCAAAGTGAGCAAGCTCACCGGCTGGCGATGAGCCTGCCAAGTTTAGCATCAATGGGAGGGGAACGAGAGGGGAAGAATAGTGTCCTCCGCCTCCATGATGTAGTGGGTTTCTTTGGGAGTTGATTGTGGTTTAAGGCCCGGTGGATCTACCCATTCTTGTGAGTTTCTTGCGGAGGCGCACACTAAAGTTCTTGCATTCCCAATCTCGATAGTGGCCGCGGGAAATTTTAACCTTATTCGTTTCCTGATGGATAAGAGCAACCTTATTGCAAATCATGCTTGATTAATGGGGGCATTCAACGGCTCGGTGTTCGATCTCGAATTAGTCAAGCTTCATCTAAATGGGAGCGTTTCTTAGGACAAACAACCAAGATGAACCCATCCAATAGGTTCTCAACATGGTTTTCATTTATCTCGCATGCGAATGCAAGTTCCCAAATTGTTTCTTGATGGCAGAACTACGTTTGGGCTCATACACTTGCCCTTTGATCTTGAACTCGGGCGAGCAACAAAGACCTGAGTGGCGTTTCTTTTTCAAAAAGCAGTGGTTCCTCCAACCTAGATTTGTGAAGCGTTTTGCCCTTGTATGGACGAAACGCCTCACCTCACATAGGTTTGGACCACTCCGTGATAGTATGGACGAATGAAAAAATTGCATGAGGCGCCTCAGACAATACCTAAGGGGCTGGGTTGGGGAAAGAATGTGGAGTGCCACATTAGGCGTCGGAAGGACGCCCTGAAAGAGGAAGTGAGTAATCTAGATCATATGGCCGATACGGTGGGCACCTCATTGATGGAATGGGCCTGTAGATGTAATCTTGATAGAGAGCTCACCTTCATCACATGTTGTGAGGAACTATATTGGCAGCAGCGCGGGGTAATTTAAAATGGAACCTCGAGGGTGATACCAACACTGATTTAAGGCGAAGAGGGTGCTTCTGCTCCGTCTTGGCTTCATCCGTGAAGGGGAGCCGACATCCGCTGCAGCCCTTGAGAGATACAGCAAGCTCTTTGAGCAGCCGCTCGCCGAAGATGTTTTCCAGGCCTTCGCGGACTATTACGGCTGGCGCATCCCCTCCAGCGCGATCTCTGACCGAGGCGATTCTCCCTCGGCTTCTCGCGCAATCTCAGCCAACTAGCTGCTGCGCGCTTTGCCCCAACGACCCCACTTCTTTTCTATGGATTGTACTCTTAAAACTGTCTTCTGCAATGTCCGCGGGCTAAATTGCCGGGCCAAACGTACCGCGGTCCGCTCCGTCATCACGTCGGTCTCTCCCACCATTGTGTGTCTTCAAGAGACCAAGCTGGATTCATTTTCGTTACCGATTGTCATCGAGACCCTTGGCCCCTGCTTTCAGGACTTCTTCGTCCTCCCTGCGATTGGTACGCACGGTGGAATTCTCTTGGCATGGAATCGCAACGTGGTTTCCATCTCTAGCCCCTACATCGGTCAACACCACATCACTGCCCTTGTTTCGACCACTTCCGGGGCGAATCCCTGGTGGATCTCCGGCGTCTACGGGCCTCAAGAGGATGACGAGAAGATACTCTTCCTGCTAGACCTCCAGGATACCCGCGACACTTGCGCCGGCCCCTGGCTCCTTGGGGGCGACTTCAACCTCGTCTCCTCCTCTGAGGACAAGAGAAATGGGCGCATTAATAGGCGCACCTCGAGCCGCTTCCGACGCTTCATCGCCGACATGGAGCTTTGCGACGTGTACATGCACGGTCGTCGCTACACTTGGACGAACGAGCGAGACTCCCCCACCCTTGTGTGTAATGATCGGTTTCTCTGCACCTCGGACTGGTCTACTTCGCAGCCCCACTGCTTTCTCCGGTGCCTCGCCACCACCGTCTCCGACCACTGTCCCCTCTTCTTGGACTGCTCGCCGCAACATGCCGGTCCAAAACGGTTCCACTTTGAAAGCTTTTGGATCAAGCTCGACGGCTTCCACGCCGCTGTGGCGGATGCTTGGGCCGGCGTCGACGACCCCGATCCCTTCCGGCGCGTCTACCTCCGCCTGAAGCTCACCGCGCGCCGCCTCCAGAGTTGGGGCATGCGCACCACCGGCCACGTCGCTCTACAGCTTATGATTGCTCGAGAGCTCACGGCTAGGCTTGATGCGGCGCAGGACTTCCGCCCTCTCACCCAGTCTGAATCCTGGCTCCGTTGCAACCTCAAGCGCACCTACCTCGGGCTTGCTTCGCTCGAGAGATCCATTGCTTGCGAGCGCGTGCACTTTTCCCGGCTCAAAGAGGGCGAGACGAACACTGCGTTCCTCAAAATCCATGCCGCTCACCGGCGCCAAAAGCACATCATTCACTCCCTTCGGGTTAATGACACTACAGTCCATGACGAGCAGGGCATGGCCGAGGCCGCCTTTGACCATTTCTCCTCGCTCTTCGGTTCTTCCTCGCCTCGCGAATTCGCCCTTGATCTTGATCAGATCGACGACCGATCGTTCGACCTCACTGACCTCGGGCTTCCTTTCTCTGAGGAAGAGATCCTACGAGCTGCTCGCGCGCTTCCCCGCGGCAAGGCTCTAGGCCCCGACAGCTTCACTTCTGAATTTCTTGTGGCATGTTGGGACATCGTCAAGGCTGACATCTGCGCTGCCTTTGACAAGTTCTACTCCATGAACGGGCGTAGCTTGCAGCGCCTCAACGAAGCCCTAATCACCCTCTTGCCCAAGAAGCAAGACGCCGCCGCCCTCTCGGAGTACCGCCCCATCAGTCTGCTCCACCTTGTGGCCAAGCTCATTGCCAAGGTCCTCTCCCTCCGGCTCGCCCCACGGCTGGGACAGCTCGTGTCCACGAACCAGAGCGCTTTCATCGCTGGGCGCTGCGTGCACGACAACTTCATGTTGGTCCAGCAGACCGCTCGCCAACTTCATAATCTTCGGCTCCCCCGCGTCCTCCTCAAGCTTGACATCGCACGCGCGTTCGACTTGCTTTCTTGGCCCTTCCTCATCGACGTCCTTCGGCATCCGGGCTTCGGATGTCGCTGGATCGAATGGATCGCCATTCTCCTCTCCACCGCGAGCACGCGGATCCTTATCAACGGATCCCCCGGCCCCCCGATCGCCCTCGCCTGCGGCTTGCGTTAGGGTGATCCGATATCTCCCATGCTTTTCACCATGGCCATCGATGTCCTCAACTCTCTGCTGCTACACGCCCATTAGCGCGGCCTGCTTCAGCGCCTCACCACCTGCCACACCGCCTCGAGCATATCCCTCTTCGCCGATGACATGGTCATATTCTGCCACCCTTCCAGCCACGACCTGCGAGTCATCCGTGAGCTGCTGCGTGTCTTTGGCGTAGCATCCGGGCTCCGCACCAACTTCGCTAAATGCTCAGCCACGCCCATCCGCTGCGGTGATTCGGAGCTCGCGTGCATCAACGCCGAACTCGCATGTGCTGTCCTCGAGTTTCCTATCACCTACCTGGGCATCCCACTGTCAGTGCGGAAACCCTCCGCCTCCTCCCTGCAGCCTATCGTGGAGAGGCTCGCGAGGAAGTTGCCCACCTGGCGCGCTGCCCTTCTCTCCCGCGGCGAACGCCTCGCTCTGGTTCGCCATGTCCTTTGCGCGATCCCGTCCCACATCATGGTGGCCATCGCCATCTGCCCGCCTGTTCTCAAGCAGATCAACCGCACCCTCCATGAGTTCCTGTGGTACGGCAGAAAGGAAACCCGCACTGGCCACGGTCCCGTCAACTGGCAACGTGTCTGTCGCCCTCTCGAGCTCGCCGAGCTGGGCATTCAGGACCTCCACCACCAGGGCATCGCCCTGCGAGTCCGGTGGCTTTGGCTCCAGCGCACGGATCCCTCCAAGCCTTGGGCGCATCTCCACCTCCCGAGCGACCACGATGTATCTGCCATCTTCAGGGCTTCCACATCCTGGGATGTTGGTGATGGCCAAACATGCCTCTTCTGGACCGACCACTGGCTTAACGGTCGCACCGTTTCGGATCTCGCTCCGTCCCTGCTCCCCCTGGTTCCACGGCGCCTGCGAAAGTTTACCGTCGCCGACGTCGCTGGATCGCTGATCTACGCGGCGCTCTTAACCCCACCGCCTTGATCGATTACGTCCGCCTCTGGAGATTGCTCCGGTTCACCACCCTTTCCTCCCGCCCGGACCGCCTCCTCTGGCGATGGACTGCCAATGCCAAATACTCGTCCAGATCCTGCTATCGCGCTCTCTACTCCGGATCCACTCATGCACCATTATGGCGCCTTACATGGAGATGTTGGGCTCCCCTCCGCGTCAAGATATTCACTTGGCTCGCTGACCTCGACAGCTGCTGGACGTCTGCTCGACTCGCTCATCATGGCCTGCCGCACAATGATCGTTGTGCCCTATGTGATCAGGCCGAGGAGACCATGCAACACATCATCATTGGATGCCCCTTCTCCCGTCAAATTTGGCACAACGTCCTTGCTTGGGCCCGTGCTACTTATCTACCCCCTTCTGCTCATGATGCCTTTCTTCCATGGTGCTCGACCACTATCAGGAGCTCCCCCACCGGCCAACGTAAGGGCCTAGCCACGCTGGTGGTGCTCAGGGCATGGTCTATTTGGCGCCACCGCAACAGCTGCGGCTTTGACGGCGAGATCTCCTCCACCTCGAGACTCTTCTCATCGATCCAGGAAGAAGCCCGCGCCTGGGCTCGGGCAGGCGCGCGTGGTCTAAGCGCTTTGATAGCATAGGGCCTCTCGTGTAGCGGGCTAAGCACCCCGTCACCAATGCTCTGCGGCTCCACGTCTTGCCTCTAGCGCACAAGGCTCGAGCTGTTATCCCCCCCCCCTATCAATGAAATGATACGCACTTTTGCGTATTCGCGAAAAAAATACCAACACTAAATTTTTTTCATCAAGTGGCAAAATGGGCATAAAAGGCAATGTTGTATCTGTATATTAAAATGGAGGACGGAGATCATCACGGTGAAGCTGCGCTAAGGGAACACATATATAGTTTCTACAGGAAGCTACTTGGCAAAGCGGAGGGGGGAAGGGGATTCTATCGCTACTCTCACGTGGAGCGACAACACTAGGGTGTTAGTGGCAGATAATTACGTGATAACCCAACCCTTCAGCCTGCAAGGAATTGAATACAATCTAGGGGAAATGCACACTAACATGGCCCCCGTCCCGGATGGCTTCCCGGTCATATTATGTTGGCGCTTTTGGAATTTACTTGGCCCACAATGTTACATATCATAGATTAGTTCATGCGGGGGCATATTGATATCAGACGGCTTAACTATGGGGTCCTGGGCTCCTGGCCTTGATGCCAAAGGGGGTAGGGGCATATTGTATTCGCCAATTTTGTCCAATCACACTGACTAATGTGAGGTTCTGCCTATTCGCCAAAGGGTTCTTTCATGATTGGCTCTAGTGGCTCATAAGATTGTCCACCCCAATCAGACAACATTTATCAAAGGGCGCAGTATTTTGGATGGCATTGCAACACTACACAAGGTAGTTCACGAGATCAATGTCTCCAAGGAAAAAAGTATTCATCCTAAATATCGACTTTGAGAAAGTGTATGATAGGGTACGATGGAACTTTTTGGAGGAAGTACTCTGCAAGCGAGGCTTGGACAAAAGATGGGTTAGTTGGATCATGCATTTGGAGAGAGGCGGGCGTATGACCATCAACATAAACGGGGAAGTCGGCCCTTATTTCCCAAATGCCAAGGGAGTGCGGCAAGGTGATATGATATCGCATCTCCTATTTAATATCGTATCAAGCGCTTTGGTGGAGATATTAGATAAGGCCAAAGACGCGGGCCGTATTTATGGAATTGCAACACGGATTGTGCCAAGTGGGATATCTCATCTCCAATATGCAAATGACACTCTTATCCTCATCCGATATTCCGAGGTGGATATCATCAACCTCAAATTCTTGCTTACCGAAAAAGGCTTTCGCCCCGCTTTATAGAATAAAGCCAACCGCACAACAAGATCCAACAAGGTTAAACACACAAACACGCACACACACACACACGGAGGTCCACAGAGACAAATAGTACAAGAAAGGGTCAATGCTGAGGGCACAGCACAACAAGCCCTAACACCAAAACACACACACCACAAACCACAAAGCCGCCAGGCGGACTAGTCAGGCTCAGGTGGAGGAGGCGGCAGCGGGGGAGCCACGCGGAGTGCCATCGAGCGGAGATCAGAGAGGAGGGCGGTGATGACGTCCCGGTCCTGGGGGTGGCTAAGCGGCCGCCAAACCTGCAGGTAACCACACAATTTGAAGATTGCGTCAGTCGCATGACGGAGGGGCACCTTCTGAATAACAAGCTTATTTCGAATGTTCCAAAGCGTCCAGGCGAGAACCCCAACGCACAGCCATCTAATATGGCGGTAGCGAGCAGGGCAGGCGTTAAGCTCGGCAAGCTGGTCGGGGAAGTTGGTATTACACCACTGTCCGCCAATCGTTTCGCGGAAGCAGGCCCAAATGAACTAGGCAAAGTGGCACGAGAAAAAGATGTGGTTAGCATCCTCAATCGTGCCACAGATGGGGCACATCCCATCACCCGGGCCATTACGCTTGAGGACCTCAACCTCAGAGGGGAGGCGTCCACGGATCCATTGCCACAGGAAGATCCTGATCTTCAGCGGGAGGCGGATGTCCCAGATTAGGCTAAATGGCTCTGAGGCTGTCGAGGGCACAATGGCGCCGTACAGGGACTTCGTGGAGAAACGTCCAGTGGGCTCGAGGCCCCAGGACAGAACATCCCGGTCCTCCGCCACGTCCATCGTTAAAAGTGCGATGCCTTGGAGGAGGGAATCCCAGGCGGCCACCTCAAGGGGGCCAAAGGGCCGCCGGAAGGCGAGACGCCCTAAGTCAATAAGGGTTGTCTCGACAGAGACCCGAGGGTCAGCCGCAATGGCAAAAAGTTCTGGGAAACGCGCCGCCAGGGGGCGTCCCCTAGCCAGCGATCGAACCAAAACAAGGTTGAGGCTCCGGAGCCAACTGAGATAGATGTGCCGATGCGTAGTACGGGCAGAAGCTGGATCACGGACTGGCAAAACTGGGAACCACCGGTACGTTGGCAAAAGGCAAGAGGTTGGCCACGGAGGTACTTATTACGGATGATGGTGAGCCAGAGGCCTCCCTCCCCGTTGGCAATACGCCACAGCCATCGGGTCAGGAGGGCAATGTTCATGTGTCGGGAAGACAGGATCCCAAGGCCCCCCTGGTCTTTGGGCTTGCAGATGTCGGGCCAGCTCACCATATGGTACTTCTGCTTGTCGCCCTCGCCAGCCCAGAAGAACCTCGACTGGTATTTGGCCACCTCCTGGTGGAGGGTCTCATGCAGGCTGTAGAAGCTCATGAGAAACCAGAGAAGTCTAGCAAGCGAGGAGTTGATTAGGATCACCCTAGCCGCTTTCGAAAGCCAGCGTCCCCTCCAGGGTTTACCCTATGCTGCATCCTAGTCACCGTCAGGCGAAGATCCGCGACGGTGAGTCTGGAGTCACTAATGGGCACCCCCAAGTAGGTAGTGGGGAAGGTGCCCAGGCGGCAGTTAAGCCGGTCCGCAATGGACAAAGCTTCATCCGGGGAGTAGCCGAGGACCATCACTTCTCTCTTGTCGAAGTTGATGGTGAGTCCCGACATCTATTGGAAACACAGGAGGAGGAACTTCAGGTTGGCGATGTCGGGCGCGGAGCCCTCCACCATGACAATGGTGTCGTCCGCGTATTGGAGGAGGGAGACCCCTCCTCCGTCCACAAGGTGGGGGATGACGCCCCGGATATGGCCGCAGGCTTTGGCCTTATCCAGGATGACCGCAAGGGAATCGACAACCATGTTAAAGAGGAACGGGGAGAACGGGTCACCCTGGCGAACCCCACATAAGGTGGGGAAGTAGGGCCCGATCTCGCCGTTAATGTTGACCGCCGTCCGCTCGCAGGTGACGAGTTGCATAACCCGTGTCACCCAGCGGTCGTCGAAGCCTTTTCGAAGCAATACTTCCCGAAGGAAGGGCCAGTGGACCGTGTCGTAGGCCTTATGAAAGTCGAGCTTAAGGAACACTGCGCGGTGGTGCTTGGATCGAACTTCGTGGAGGACTTCGTGAAAGACCAACACCCCATCCAGAATAAATCAGCCTTGGATGAAGGCAGATTGGTTGGGGTGGGTGACAGAGTCTGCAAGAAGGGTCACCCTATTGGCGTACCCTTTGGCCAGGATCCTGAAGATCACGTTAATCACGGTGATCGGCCGGAACTGGCAGATGTCCGAGGCCCCAGGAACCTTTGGGATGAGGGTAATGATCCCATAGTATAGGCGTCCAAGGTCCATGGTCCCAGAGAAGAACTCGTCGAAGTGGTCCATGACCTTCGGTTTGATGGTTTGCCAGAATGTTTTGAAGAACAATACTGGCAATCCATCTGGGCCCGGAGCCGAGGAGGGTTTCATTCCTTTGATCGCCGCAAGGACCTCCTCCTCCGAGAAAGGCGCCACTAAAGCGGCATTGGCCTCGGCGGAAACAAGCTGGGCACCCGACCACGTATCGGGGGCCAGCGCAGCCCCACCCCGAGGGGTTGGGGTGAAAAGGGCTTTATAGAAGCCATCAACGTGGGCGCGGATGTCCGAGGGTCGAACAAGCTGAGTATCACCCGCCCACAGGGAGTGAATGGAGTTGCGATGACGCCGGCCATTGGCAATCGCCTGGAAGTAGGCCGTGTTGGCGTCGCCCTGGAGCACTCACCGTTGGGTGCCGCGCAACCGCCAGTAGGCCTCCTCGTCGGCGTAAATGACCGAAAGCTGGTCCTCGAGATCATATCTCAACATCCACTCATCTGGGGAGATCCTAGACGAGTCAGCACGCGTCCAGGGCCTGGATGGCGCTTAAGAGGGCCTTCTTGCGGTCACGGATATCACGGCTGAGATTCGCGCCCCAGCCCTTCATAAACTGGCGGGCTAGCTTGGCGCAAAACTGCCAGGAGTCGACCGCGGACATGGCGCGGTGGGGGGAGTCGCGCGCGGCGGGGGCGCTAGCCGCAAC
>NW_024120803.1:0-11143 GCF_003073215.2 Triticum urartu
ATGCGTTCCTAGAGAAAGCTAAGTTGAAAGATGATGGTAGCAATTATACGGACTGGGTCCGTAACTTGAGGATTATCCTCATTGCTGCTCAGAAGAATTACGTCCTGGAAGCACCGCTGGGTGCCAGGCCTACTGCTGGAGCAACACCAGATGTTATGAACGTCTGGCAGAGCAAAGCTGATGACTACTCGATAGTTCAGTGTGCCATGCTTTACGGCTTAGAATCGGGACTTCAACGACGTTTTGAACGTCATGGAGCATATGAGATGTTCCAGGAGTTGAAGTTAATATTTCAAGCAAATGCCCGGATTGAGAGATATGAAGTCTCCAATAAGTTCTATAGCTGCAAGATGGAGGAGAACAGTTCTGTCAGTGAGCATATACTCAAAATGTCTGGGTATAATAATCACTTGATTCAATTGGGAGTTAATCTTCCGGATGATTGCGTCATTGACAGAATTCTCCAATCACTGCCACCAAGCTACAAGAGCTTCATGATGAACTATAATATGCAAGGGATGAACAAGACTATTCCCGAGCTCTTCGCAATGCTGAAAGCTGCGGAGGTAGAAATCAAGAAGGAGCATCAAGTGTTGATGGTTAACAAGACCACTAGTTTCAAGAAAAAGGGCAAAGGGAAGAAGAAGGGGAACTTCAAGAAGAACAACAAGCAAGTTGCTGCTCAGGAGAAGAAACCCAAGTCTGGACCTAAGCCTGAAACTGAGTGCTTCTACTGCAAGCAGACTAGTCACTGGAAGCGGAACTGCCCCAAGTATTTGGCGGATAAAAAGGATGGCAAGGTGAACAAAGGTATGTGTGATATACATGTTATTGATGTGTACCTTACTAGAGCTCGCAGTAGCACCTGGGTATTTGATACTGGTTCTGTTGCTAATATTTGCAACTCGAAACAGGGACTACGGAATAAGCGGGCACTGGCAAAGGACGAGGTGACGATGCGCGTGGGAAACGGTTCCAAAGTCGATGTGATCGCGGTCGGCACGCTACCTCTACATCTACCTTCGGGATTAATATTAGACCTAAATAATTGTTATTTGGTGCCAGCGTTGAGCATGAACATTATATCTGGATCTTGTTTGATGCGAGACGGTTATTCATTTAAATCAGAGAATAATGGTTGTTCTATTTATATGAGTAATATCTTTTATGGTCATGCACCTTTGAAGAGTGGTCTATTTTTGATGAATCTCGATAGTAGTGATACACGTATTCATAATGTTGAAGCCAAAAGATGCATAGTTGATAATGAAAGTGCAACTTATTTGTGGCACTGTCGTTTAGGTCATATCGGTGTAAAGCGCATGAAGAAACTCCATACTGATGGAATTTTAGAACCACTTGATTATGAATCACTTGGTACTTGCGAACCGTGCCTCATGGGCAAGATGACTAAAACACCGTTCTCCGGTACTATGGAGAGAGCAACAGATTTGTTGGAAATCATACATACCGATGTATGTGGTCCGATGAATATTGAGGCTCGTGGCGGATATCGTTATTTTCTCACCTTAACAGATGACTTAAGCAGATATGGGTATATCTACTTAATGAAACATAAGTCTGAAACATTTGAAAAGTTCAAAGAATTTCAGAGTGAAGTTGAAAATCATCGTAACAAGAAAATAAAGTTTCTACGATCTGATTGTGGAGGAGAATATTTGAGTTACGAGTTTGGTGTACATTTGAAAAATTGTGGAATAGTTTCGCAACTCACGCCACCCGGAACACCACAGCGTAATGGTGTGTCCGAACGTCATAATCATACTTTACTAGATATGGTGCGATCTATGATGTCTCTTACTGATTTACTGCTATCGTTTTGGGGTTATGCTTTAGAGACGGCCGCATTCACGTTAAATAGGGCACCATCAAAATCCGTTGAGACGACGCCTTATGAACTGTGGTTTGGCAAGAAACCAAAGTTGTCATTTCTTAAAGTTTGGGGCTGCGATGCTTATGTGAAAAAGCTTCAACCTGATAAGCTCGAACCCAAATCGGAGAAATGTGTCTTCATAGGATACCCAAAGGAGACTGTTGGGTACACCTTCTATCACAGATCCGAAGGCAAGACATTCGTTGCTAAGAATGGATCCTTTCTAGAGAAGGAGTTTCTCTCGAAAGAAGTGAGTGGGAGGAAAGTAGAACTTGACGAGGTAACTGTACCTGCTCCTTTATTGGAAAGTAGTACATCACAGAAAACTATTTCTGCGACACCTACACCAATAAATGAGGAAGCTAATGATGATGGTCATGAGACTTCAGATCAAGATACTACTGAACCTCGTAGATCAACCAGAGTAAGATCCGCGCCAGAGTGGTACGGAAATCCTGTTCTGGAAATCATGCTACTAGATCATGATGAACCTACGAACTATGAAGAAGTGATGGTGAGCCCAGATTCCGCAAAGTGGCTTGAAGCCATGAAATCTGAGATGGGATCCATGTATGAGAACAAAGTATGGACTTAGGTTGACTTGCCCGATGATCGGCAAGCAATTGAGAATAAATGGATCTTCAAGAAGAAGACTGATGCTGATGGTAATGTTACTGTCTACAAAGCTCGACTTGTCGCGAAAGGTTTTTGGCAAGTTCAAGGGATTGACTACGATGAGACCTTCTCACCCGTAGCGATGCTTAAGTCCGTCCGAATCATGTTAGCAATTGCCGCATTTTATGATTATGAAATTTGGCAAATGGATGTCAAAACTGCATTCCTGAATGGATTTCTGGAAGAAGAGTTGTATATGATGCAACTAGACGGTTTTGTCAATCCAAAAGGAGCTAACAAAGTGTGCAAGCTCTAGCGATCCATTTATGGACTGGTGCAAGCCTCTCGGAGTTGGAATAAACGCTTTGATAGTGTGATCAAAGCATTTGGTTTTATACAGACTTTCGGAGAAGCCTGTATTTACAAGAAAGTGAGTGGGAGTTCTGTAGCATTTCTGATATTATATGTGGATGACATATTACTAATTGGAAATGATATAGAATTTCTGGATAGCATAAAGGGATACTTGAATAAGAGTTTTTCAATGAAAGACCTCGGTGAAGCTGCTTACATATTAGGCATAAAGATCTATAGAGATAGATCAAAACGCTTAATTGGACTTTCACAAACAACATACCTTGACAAAATTTTGAAGAACTTCAAAATGGATCAAGCAAAGAAAGGATTCTTGCCTGTGTTACAAGGTGTGAAATTGAGTAAGACTCAATGCCCGACCACTGCAGAAGATAGAGAGAATATGAAAGATGTTCCCTATACATCAGCGATAGGATCTATCATGTATGCAATGCTGTGTACCAGACCTGATGTGTGCCTTGCTATAAGTCTAGCAGGGAGGTACCAAAGTAATCCAGGAGTGGATCACTGGACAGCGGTCAAGAACATCCTGAAATACCTGAAAAGGACTAAGGATATGTTTCTCGTATATGGAGGTGACAAAGAGCTCGTCGTAAATGGTTACATTGATGCAAGCTTTGACACTGATCCGGACGATTATAAATCGCAAACCGGATACGTGTTTACATTAAACAGTGGAGCTGTCAGTTGGTGCAGTTCTAAACAAAGCGTCGTAGCGGGATCTACATGTGAAGCGGAATACATAGCTGCTTCAGAAGCAGCGAACGAAGGAGTCTGGATGAAGGAGTTCATATCTGATCTAGGTGTCATACCTAGTGCATCGGGTCCAATGAAAATCTTTTGTGACAATACTGGTGCAATTGCCTTGGCAAAGGAATCCAGATTTCACAAGAGAACCAAGCACATCAAGAGACGCTTCAATTCCATCCGGGATCTAGTCCAGGTGGGAGACATAGAGATTTGCAAGATACATACGGATCTGAATGTTGCAGACCTGTTGACTAAGTCTCTACCACGAGCAAAACATGATTAGCACCAAGGCTCCATGGGTGTTAGAATCATTACGGTGTAATCTAGATTATTGACTCTAGTGCAAGTGGGAGACTGAAGGAAATATGCCCTAGAGGCAATAATAAAGTTATTATTTATTTCCTTATAATCATGATAAAAGGTTTATTATTCATGCTAGAATTGTATTAACCGGAAACATAATACATGTGTGAATACATAGACAAACAAAGTGTCACTAGTATGCCTCTACTTGACTAGCTCGTTAATCCAAGATGGTTATGTTTCCTAACCATGAACAATGAGTTGTTATTTGATTAACGGGATCACATCATTAAGAGAATGATCTGATTGACATGACCCATTCCATTAGCTTAGCACCCGATCGTTTAGTATGTTGCTATTGCTTTCTTCATGACTTATACATGTTCCTGTAACTATGAGATTATGCAACTCCCGTTTACCGGAGGAACACTTTGGGTACTACCAAACGTCACAACGTAACTGGGTGATTATAAAGGAGTACTACAGGTCTCTCCAAAGGTACATGTTGGGTTGGCGTATTTTGAGATTAGGATTTGTCACTCCGATTGTCGGAGAGGTATCTCTGGGGCCCTCTCGGTAATGCACATCACATAAGCCTTGCAAGCATTGCAACTAATGAGTTGGTTGCAGGATGATGTATTACGGAACGAGTAAAGAGACTTGCCGGCAATGAGATTGAACTAGGTATGGGATACCGACGATCGAATCTCGGGCAAGTAACATATCGATGACAAAGGGAACAACGTATGTTGTTATGCGGTCTGACCGATAAAGATCTTCGTAGAATATGTAGGAGCCAATATGGGCATCCAGGTCCCGCTATTGGTTATTGACCGGAGACATGTCTCGGTCATGTCTACATTGTTCTCGAACCCGTAGGGTCCGCACGCTTAAGGTTACGATGACAGTTATATTATGAGTTTAGGCATTTGATGTACCGAAGGTTGTTCGGAGTCCCGGATGTGATCACGGACATGACGAGGAGTCTCGAAATGGTCGAGACGTAAAGATTGATATATTGGAAAGCCTATGTTTGGATATCAGAAGTGTTCCGGGTGAAATCGGGATTTTACCGGAGTACCGGGAAGGTTACCGGAACCCCCCGGGAGCTAAATGGGCCATGATGGGCCTTAGTGGAAAAGAGAAGAGGCAGCCCTACATGGGCTGCGCGCCTCCCCCTTCCCCTAGTCCTATTAGGACTAGGAGAGGTGGCCGGCCCCCTCTCTCTCTTTTCCCCCTCCGCGAATCCTATTCCAACTAGGATTGGGGGGGGGGGATCCTACTCCCAGAGGGAGTAGGACTCTCCTGGCGCGCCACACCTTGGCCGGCCAGCCTCCCCCCTCTAGTCCTTTATATACTGAGGCAGAGGCACCCTAGAACACACAAGTTGATCCATGTGATCTATTCCTTAGCCGTGTGCGGTGCCCCAGCCACCATATTCCTCGATAATACTGTAGCGGAGTTTAGGCGAAGCCCTGCTGCTGTAGTGCATCAAGATCGTCACCACGCCGTCGTGCTGACAGAACTCTTCCCCGACACTTTGCTGGATCGGAGTCCGGGGATCGTCATCGAGCTGAACGTGTGCTTGAACTCGGAGGTGCCATAGTTTCGGTGCTTGATCGGTTGGATCGTGAAGACGTACGACTACTTCCTCTACGTTGTGTCAACGCTTCCGCGGTCGGTCTGCGAGGGTACGTAGACAACACTCTCCCCTCTCGTTGCTTTGCATCACCATGATCTTGCGTGTGCGTAGGAAATTTTTTGAAATTACTACGATACCCAACATGTACAGCCCCACTCATTATTACATGAGAGTGTCACGGGCGGCGAGCTTCACAGGCACTGGGCCTTCTTCACAGGTACCAGCCTTGCTTCATATCGCCTGACGAGGGCCCCGCCTTGCACCACACTCTACCGCCATTGACGGCCGCCGGAGACCAAGGATGACGCCAATGGGGTAGAGCGGTCGCCAGTGGTTCCCCCGACGACCACGGGTCCTCTGCCGGGGGCAGGCCCTGGGGCATCTCCCCGGCAAAGGGCCTACCTCCTAAGAGCGCCTTGCTCCGACCGCCGCGGGGCCGAACCCGGATCTTGGCCCCTCTCCTGCAGCCCCCTGCGCCCTCCTCCTGAGGGATAGGAGGCTGCAGCATTTGGGCAGCCATCTGCTGCGGTGACCTGTATCTCCTGCGACCCATGGTTAGCATAAGCTTGCTCCTGAGGAATGAGTGGTACCTGATAGTTGCTGCCGCCGGTGCGGTTGTCGAGGCTCTCTTGGGGTTCCTGAAAGAGCTCAGCTTCTGGCGCCTCCTCGCCCCAGCCTGGCCCGAGGAATGAGCCATGATCTTCTTCTAGCGTGCACCCCTGATCCACCAGCGGGGCACATAAGCTTCTAGGTCCACCGCCTCGTGGGCCTCGCCGTAGCGCCCCGCATGCCACGCATTCCAGCTTGGAGCGTCGTCTTGGGGGTGATGGCGTGGCGGTCCGCCGAAACCGGAGGCCATGGCGTGCACCCCTTCGCTGGCTGGAGGTGGGGCCAACGCGACTTGTCGCTCAGTGCCGACAGAGGCGTTGGCGCTGAACAGGCCCTGGAGCCCGCTTGAAGTTGTGTGAGCACGTATAATGCCGCCATACGGCCCGCCCTGGACCTAGGGCGGCAGCTGGACGCAGAAAGGAGGTGCTCCTGAGGCGGCGGCGTCCAGGAGCTCGGCTACTCGCTCCAACAACACGTCGCGGCCGTCCTCCAGCAGCCGGCACCGTACCAGCTCTCGTGCCACCGTGAGCGCGGCCCTGGAGTTCGCCTGTTCCCGTCGGGTGTGCGGCGCTGTGGCCGCGACGTGGTTTGAGGCCCTTGATGCGGCCCGCACCTGCCGTGGTGTGAGGGCAGGCGGCGTCTGGCCGCGTCGCCCGCGCCCCGCAGGGCCCTGTGGAGCGCGGGCTGCCTGAGGCGCAAGGTTGAGGTCGCCCTGAGCCGGCGACACGGTGTGGGCGGGCCACGCCGCCCAGTGGTTGGCGTTGGCAGCCGGGTCGCTCGACATCTGAACGGCGTGGTGACGGAACGCGACGCGGAAGAAGAAGGATTCCGGTGGACCCCTACCTGGTGCGCCAAATGTCGGATTTCGGGTTCCGGCAGACCCTTAAGGTTCGAACTCTGGGGTGCGCACGGAGATCTTTCCCCTACCGACTTGCGCTTCTATGGCTCGCAAGAAATCTAGGCTGGAAAGAAGAACACACAAGGGATACGAGGTTTATACTGGTTCGGGCCACCGATGTGGTGTAATACCCTACTCCAGTGTGTGGTGTGGTGTATTGCCTCATGGGCTGATGATGAACAATACAGGGGGAAGAACGGCCTCGCGAGAGGTGTTCTTGAGCTGGTGCAGTGTGTTCTACTTGGTCCGGACCTCTCTCTCTTTCTTTCTCTTCTCTCTTTCTTTCCTCTGGACCTCCCTCTCTTTCTTTTCCTCTCGGGGGCTAGTCCTATTTATAGAGGCCCTGGTCCTCTTCCCAAAAAATGAGCAGGAAGGGCGCCAACAATTGGCCATTTTGAAGGGGAACATCTAGTACAAGGTATCCTGACCAAAGGTGGTCTTCGGCTGCCAAATGCACTGGTGATGATGCCGTCTTGGGCTCCATGGTGACCTCCATCCCGTCGCTCTACTGGTCTTGGTCTCGTTGCACCGGAATGGTAACCTTTGCCCGATGCCTTGGCCTGTGCTTGCTCCCTTTGCACCGAAGGGGAAACAAGGACACTGCGCAGGCCGGCGCCCGCCTAATCTCGATCGTCATGGATTGCGTCATGGGCTCCTCGCGAGGCACCCCTGCCTTGATCTCTCCGCCTCCTCGCGAGCCTGCCTGATGAGGCTGCTCCTGAGGAAGCCTCCTGTCATCCGCCCCGCAAGGCTTGGCCCCTTGCGAGGGTCTTGAGCTTGAGCTGACGAAGCTGGGCCGCACTGGGCCCCCACTCGATCCACGCCGCAGGCCGCAGGCAGGCAAGTCTGGGGACCCCCGTTCCCAGAACGCCGACAGGAACTTTAAGACGAGATAGAATACCTAATATGGGAGTGGTTTAATTGAGAGAATAGCTCCCTTACCAAACCAACTGAGCTATTTGCCATGTTTTTGACAAATGACCTAACTTTGATGTGATGTGCCCGGCTAGCCCGGTTCATTCTTAGAGCAGTCGAGGTTACCGGAATTACGCACTTCCGTACAAGAACTGGCACTATTGTAACTTGCTATGGGCCTCCTGCCTTCTCGAAAGAAACTGACTTTTGAAGAAATTACTCTATTTTACGCATTTAGTTTAAGCAGATTCAAAGAGCTCTATCAAGCAAGGAAGGAGTATACTATACTGTAGCTGGATAAGCTAGATACCAAAATTTGATAAAGATTGAGGCAACCCATTTGAGGAAGGACCGGACGGACCCCTGTGGAGATGGCATAAACAATCCTTTGACGAACTTTTGGTTAACATAGAATCTATGAGTTTTTTCTTCTAATTACTACTACTAACATTATTCAATCTGGTATCCAAGAATTTCTTAAGCTCATCCTGCAAGCACATGTACACATCTTGGATTTTACCGTCTTAAGATGGAAGAAGATTCGTTCTCCTACCCATTTCTAAGTTAAGCAAGAGATAACTCATAATTTGATATGCACTCGCACTCGCATCTTGGGTCACTGGAACCTGATGATAATTACTCACTCCTTCACCCTGAGAAAGGATCTTGGCTATGAAAAAAATGGATCACTAGCTTGCGCAACAAATTGAATGAAACTTTCGTCCGAAGTAAACATTTCAGTCTGGTGTTCGTTATACCATTTAAGGGCATCATCTAAGTTCAAGAACTTTGGATACTTAAAGGCTGCAGCACATGCTAAGTGTTGACTGAGATTCTTTTTTTCCAACAGGTGGTTTTGTGCTTGAGGTTGAGGATGATCGGCAGAAAAGAGTAATAAACTTTTTGACAAATCATGCTCATGAAAATGCAATACACCTGAACGGTAGATTCTACCACGGAAGTCCATGAATGCTGGCAAATAGAATTGATAACCTTCGTATGTTGACACAAGTCTTATTACAAAATCTTCATAACTAGCCTGCTGCACTTATTTTAATAATTTATTTAATAGTATGTTCTAGCTACAAGCATTCGTAATACCTTTGACGTTATTGAAGTAGCACTCCCTCAATATGTCTGAGGCTTCTGTCGGATTTCACGCGAGCCAGAGCATTTGGTAAAAGAAGCCCACATTCAACTAAACATTGACGATTCTTTTCCAGAAATCTCAAGAGCCTTTTGTTTATTTCAAACGCTTGAGACTGAAGCCCATTCAAAATATCACACATCTTCTTGTATTCTTTTTTATGTAACTTTATATAGAAGTGGTCTAAGTCATGGGAAGTTACTAGCCGAAAGTGATTCTAGATATCCCCCGTGGGTTTGCATAAGTAACCTCCTATCAGATCCGATAATGTATCAGGATCAGACCCCCTCTCTACTGGTTGCCAATCCAAGGGTTTGGAAAGCATCGTAAGATTGAGTTTGATAGGGAGCAGATTTATGTTCAAATTGCACTTAACATAACAAGAATTCTCTATATACCCTTGACCTTTCTTAAGAACCAGCACTGGATCTTCTTTTGTTACTCCCCTATCTGTTGATATATGTAGAACATTTCTTTCAATCATGAATTGGAGCAAGTATTTCCCGATATCATAATGACACCGATTTTTTTTCTTTTTTGCTAGCACCTTTGGGCTGAACAACCTCCTTAACTGATTCTACCTTACTAGTGAGTACTGCTTCCACCTTACCACTACCTGGTGCTTTGTATTATAGAAACCTTGCTTGTTCTCATACAGTTGAATTAAGTTGATCTATAAATCTAGCTGCCTTAACTGCGGATGATTCCTGAAGAGTGTTGAATACCAAGCCTAGTACATGAATCATGATAGCCTCAAGCGTATAGATACCAAACATCTTAAGCATAGGTAAGCTACTTGGTAGGCAACCCTTTAGATATTGCTTAGCGTTAGGCTGAACTTTATTAATCAAGAACTTTACTATGTTAGGAGTTACTTTAAATAGATTATCCTCATCAAACTTCATTGTGCAATTTGTAATTTGATTCTGTAAATCTATTAATTCAGTATCGGAAAACACACCATTTTGATTCTTCTTTTCATTAATCAACAACTTTCTAACATCATCCTGATACATATCAACATTAGAAGTCTTTTCGTTTTGTCAATATCCAACAGCTTAGTGTAGTAATCGTTCCAGAACTCCTTAATAGTTCGAAGTAATGTAACAGGAGCACCATCTTCGAAACTTCTCGGGATCCGGAGTTTTTCGATAAAAGGTCCCATCCTTCAATATCATGATTGGGTCAACTAGGCCATATCGTAAGTGAAATAGTTTGATCGGGTCGACCAGGTCAGGCCCGATCATGAGTGAATAGAAAATCGAAAACGTACATAGCTGTTCCAGCGGAAATACTTTGTTTAATTCTACCACTTCTACTAGGAGTAGACTTTTTAGTGCTAGCTGAATGTAAAGTAATGGCTTTTGTGCAACATCGAAAGGGTCCTGATGTAGTGGGATCGTTCAGGTTGTTACAACCTCTAGCAGATGGTTTGAAATTGATTCTAAAAGAACCTATTTCACCAAGTAGTGCTAATTTCTCCCTTTTTAGAATGGCTCCAGTGGCTACATTTATGTTAAGTCGGGTCGCTTGGGCCGTTGTACCTTTTGATTATGGTATGGTATTATCAGATCCGAACATAGGGCTACTTTATTTGTTTGCCATATCTTCGGTGGGTTTCTGGAATTGCTCAAGTTCCTGCTCAACGCTTCTTGTCTAGCTCCAGTCTAGCACTTGTACCAGTCGCCTACCAGATCATGGCTTTGCTCCAATTCGACTCTCCAATTATGCATTCCTCTCCAAAATTGGGGCTTTTCTTCACTTCAGCACTTCCCCTCGCAGTGGATTCCACTAGGTTCTTAACCTCTTCCCAATTCTTAAACTAAAACCTGCGATGTCTAATCCAACTCGGCACCTAACCAGCTTGATCCTGTATAAAAGTATGCAGGTTCTATTTTATTGTTCTGGGACATATGATGATAGCATCGAGAATGAGAAATCTTTGCAAAATGCACGTATTATTAAGGACCTCTCGACCACCGGTCAACTACTGGT
>NW_024120804.1:0-18898 GCF_003073215.2 Triticum urartu
AAAAAAATTCCTACGCACACGCAAGATCATGGTGATGCAAAGCAACGAGAGGGGAGAGTGCCGTCCATGTACCCTCGTAGACCGTAAGTGGAAGCGTTATGAGAACGCGGTTGATGTAGTCGTACGTCTTCATGATCCGACCGATCCAAGTACCGAACGTACGGCACCTCCGAGTTCAGCACACGTTCAGCTCGGTGACGTCCCACGAACTCCGATCCAGCAGAGCTTCGAGGGAGAGTTCCATCAGCACGATGGCGTGATGACGGTGATGATGATGCTACCGACGCAGGGCTTTGCGTAAGCACTACTATGATATGACCGAGGTGGATTATGGTGGAGGGGGGCACCGCACACGGCTAAAAGATCAATTGATCAACTTGTGTGTCCATGGGGTGCCCCCTCCCCCGTATATAAAGGAGTGGAGGAGGGGGAGGGCCGGCCCTCTACTATGGCGCGCCCTGGGGAGTCCTACTCCCACTGGGAGTAGGATTCCCCCCTTCCATGTAGTAGGAGTAGGAGAGAAGGAAAGGGAAAAGAGAAGAGAAGGAAGGAGGGGCCGCCACCCCTCCCCCTAGTCCAATTCGGACTAGGCCTTGGGGGGCGCGCAGCCTCCCCTCTCTCTTTCCCCTAAAGCCCAATAAGGCCCATGTACTCCTCGGTGAATTCCCGTAACTCTCTGGTACTCCGAAAAATAACCAAATCATGCGGAACCTAGATGTTCATATTGGTTCCTATATATTCTACGAAGATCTTTTTCGGTCAAACCGCATAACAACATACGTTGTTCCCTTTGTCATCGGTATGTTACTTGCCCGCGATTCGATCGTCGGTATCTCAATGCCTAGTTCAATCTCGTCACCGGCAAGTCTCTTTACTCATTCCATAATGCATCATTTCGCAACTAACTCATTTGTTACATTGCTTGCAAGGCTTATAGTGATGTGCATTACCGAGAGGGCCCAGAGATACCTCTCCGACAATCGGAGTGACAAATCCTATTCTTGATCTATGCCAACTCAACAAGTACCATCGGAGACACCTGTAGAGCACCTTTATAATCACCCAGTTACATTGTGACGTTTGGTAGCACACAAAGTGTTCCTTCGTTATTCGGGAGTTGCATAATCTCATAGTCATAGGAACATGTATAAGTCATGAACAAACTAAACGATCATCGTGCTAAGCTAACGGATGGGTCAAGTCAGTCACATCATTCTCTAATGATGTGATCCCGTTAATCAAATGACAACTCATGTCTATGGCTAGGAAACTTAACCATCTTTGATTCAACGAGCTAGTCAAGTAGAGGCATACTAGTGACACTCTGTTTGTCTATGTATTCACACATGTACTAAGTTTCTGGTTAATATAATTCTAGCATGAATAATAAAAATTTATCATTATATAAGGAAATATAAATAACAACTTTATTATTGCCTCTAGGGCATATTTCCTTCAACCTTCCAGTAGTAAAGAAGTCTAGGAAGAGACCGAGGAAAGGAAAAAAATCTGCTTCTATGATCCAGCCGCCTCAGCAGCCTCGGGTTCAAGACCGTATAGATATCCCGGTGGGGCAAAATGGCATATCCCCGGTCAACCAATCCTACCTGAAGCAGCGCTAGGGGCCAGATTCGACGATTTAAGGAGACTTCATGACGATGTGCTGCGGATAGAGAAAGGCCTCATCGCCTAAAAAAATCCAGGATACCCACTCTACGTGGTTAACGTGCCGCGACAATTGTCGTACGTCAACACATTCCCCATGGAGAAGTTCTTCCTTCGATTCGATTACATCTTTGACATGTTTCACTTGAAGAAGCTGGATTTTACATTTGTCCGCCTTTATGCCTTGCACATGAACTACCTCATCGTGGTTGAGCAGATACCTCATATCTGTGTCGCTGACCCGTACTTCATGCACGAGGGCTTCTTGGGAGTCTGCGCAGAGCACCATGAATACGCGAGGGAATACATCGCCAATTTCATGCTCACTAATAAGGACAAGGAGGCGATTCTCGTGCCTTATCACCCCCTGTAAGTCATCCACACGGATATCCTTCCTTTGATTTCAATCATTCATTTGCACAGTGGAGGCTAATTAATTTGAGGTGTACTTATTTTGCGTAGCGGCGGGCGCGCCGTCCTCATCATCCTCTACCCCCGATACTCCCACACTCTTTACTTGGACTCATCGAAGAACATTAACAAAAAGGATTACACCCACATCAAGTCTGTTCTCGACAGTGCTATGTTTTACTACGGCGCACGGGGTGGAGAGGTCAAGGACAAGAAGAAAAGGGACGGCAGGCCCGCCTTCGGCCATAAGACCGACTTTTGCTGCATCCAGCAACCGAGTGATTCTCTTAATGATGGATTCTATGTCCTACACCACATGCTGGAGTACAAATGGGATCACCAGAACCTTCGCATGTCACCTAGATCCAGCAATGCCCATATTCTGCAATGGGCAAAGAACTTAGGAGATATCGAGAATCATCGACTTCGAGCTGAGTTCTATCAAATCCAGCGCGAACTTGCCCAAATCATCATGAAGGAGGTCGTCGGAAAAACAGGGATGTTCTACGAAGAAGGATAGATGTCGCGGGAAGACGTCCGAACATGCGTAGCCACTGAGCGTCTCGACCTGAATCCTTTCACTAAGCTCGGGGACTATCTCCCTAACTTGGATGGATGGCACGACATGGAGTGATTGTCGATATATGACAATGTGTCCGTTTAGTCCATACTATCTGTATGATGAAACTTTGAATTATGCATGGCGAAACTTTATTTGTGATGTAATTAAACCGTCCTCCTCAACTAGCGAAGATCACTCTAGTTAGGGCATTTTGGGTACGATGAACTTTGTTATATATGCTTATGATATGTTGCTTCTATTTTTGCCAAGTTTGTCTCTTTCTGTTGCTCAACTATATATGTTGCATATCATTGACTCATGTGACGATGCAGGTGTATAGATCATCGATGGCGAAGAAGTGCTACGCCAGGAGTATACGACGAGTGGCCGGAATGTCAGACCCAGGTGTATCAGTTTCCGGTTTCCGAGTGACAGCCAGTAGTTAGTTTAGGTTCACGCTAATGCGAGAGAGGGATACGAACTCATGTACTACATAGTTCCGCTCTCACAAAAAGTGATAGCTCTTCTCGCGTATATCATTGTTTAGATGGATGACGATGTAGTTGCAAGTAATTGAGACTTGTATCGCTATTTTCGAGATGATGACGAGAGACCACTTTGTGTTGGATGATGATTATGATGATGACATGATTTGATGAGACTATTTGTATGTATATGCTATGATTACATTTGTATGTGTATGATATGCTAAAGATTATTGTATAAAGCCTATTCAAATACAAAACAAATATGCCGAAAAAAACAAAAACTAATAAAACTAGCAGTAGCGAGGGGAACAAAGTTAGCAGTAGCGCTCCCTTACCAGTAGCGCTTCCTGCTAAAAAGAGCTGCAGATATTAGCAGCAACGCTCTGCACTAAAGCGCGCTACTACTAGCCATGTATAGCAATAGCGTGGAATGGTAGGCGCTACTGCTACACATTAGTTTTAGCGCCTTATCAGTAGCGCGTCGTCCCTCACTACTGGTAGGGAAAATACCTGTGCTACTGCTAGGGTTTTTGCTAGTAGTGTGGTACTAACTATTATACCTTGCCTTTTTTATTCCTTTGCCCCATTTCCAATATAAAGAAGATATTTATGCACATCCTTGTTTTTAGGCCTTTCCAAAGCAGTTCACTGATGATTACCTCTCAAACCACCTGTATGGTCAGGAGGCGAGGAAGGTATTCATAAAACACACACGGTTCAATATTGAAGTGTTCCTGAAGGGGACGAAGGATGGACATTCAATCATCCACAGAGACTGGCCTAAAGTTACAAAGACCATCAACATCAATGAAGGCTCAATATTCGCCTTCTGCTTCAGCAGTTTTCTAGATGAGATACATTTGTCTATGTACCGTCTATGATGCTAATCTCGAAAGGTTATAGATGTTGCATGTGAAACTTGGTCCTGGTATAGTTGTGTAATGGGGTAGATGAGTGCTGAAGCTATATGATGTTGTACTCTGATGTATTTCAATTATGAAAATGAAATATATTGTGTGCTTAATATGAACTGTCAATTAGATTAATAAATGGATTATGAATAATTGGATAATTAGCCTGCTAATTGGGTTTTGCTATTGCAAATGGTTGTTGAAATAATACCGTGGGCGATGACCTCAGGCAACGCACACAGTTTCTAGGAATAAACCGTGTTGGATCAATGAACAATCACACATGACTTTCTCTTGAAAACTGTTTGCGTTAGACCACCTTGCGCAAATGTTTACCACATGAAATTTCTGTGTGATGGGCAGACTTTGTCACACAGTTTCGTCCACGGACCGTGTGTGATATATTCAATAATGCAAGCGATTTAACGGGAAAAATTGTGTGTGATATACCTGTGAATGAAAACGTTTTCCTTGGAGCGACTGTGTGGGATGTACATACGAACGGAAACGTTTAGCGGGGACTGACTGTGTGGGATGTACTTGCGACCGGAAACAATTTTGCCGTATAATTGTATTTTTTAGATCTATTGTATGTATTTCCGTATTTCAGCGCTTGCCGGTCGCACACGACCTCATTTTGCCAAACGTGTGCGCCAGGAGGGCATATCCCCGACGGTTTCTGGGTCATGTGGGAAGGACCCCCCTATTGCCCACACTCACTTGGCGACGGTTCCAAATGCCGTCGCGGAAAGGGGTTAAAAACCGTTTGTTTAGGAGCTGGTTGTACTAGTGTAAGTCAAAAAATTCCGAAGGCAATAGAGACAAAGCAACTACATTCAAATAAAAACAACCGAGTTCAGATAAATCCATTAAGGGTCAGAATCACCAGAAGAAGTACTCGAGCATCAAGCCCGAAAGAGTTTAACAATTACAAAACCACTCGGCGGCAAATAATGTCAAGTTATCAAGTTTTTCACTCAACGGGAGGAGGACTTGCCGGCTCGACGAAACTGTCCAAGTCGATGTCGTGTGCAATACGGGTGGCTGCGTCGATAAAGGTCTCCATGGAAGTTTAAAATTGAAGCTTCTTGGTGTTGGCCACCTGAAGAGGCTGCAGCTTCTCTTCCTTGGCGTCCTTGAAGTGAAAACAAACCAGAGATAGATCCATGTCAGCACCGCAGTGAGCAGATGGCTTCTTCCACGCCTGCACTCGGTCACGGGTGTCATTGAGTCGAGTCATCAGTGACTCGAGATCATTCTGAAACACATCTTCTGGCCAGAGCTCCTTGTCAATCTGTGACAATGTCACTTTCAGTCGGGCAAGGTAGTCCAAGACACTGGCGAGGCGGGATTCCAGTCACAACATGTTCATGGCAGCTTCATCCTTGACAGGAGAGTTGATGGGGTTCAGTCCTGTCTCGATCCACCTAGTTTCCTCCTAAGAATTCTGACAGAATTCTGCCCGCACAAAAAGGCAACAAATGGGCAGCGACATGGTGAAAAAGTTTTTTGCCAATCAGTCGGATAAGGGAAAGTACCTTCAAGCATAAGAAACATCTTCTTGGCAAGACAACCGAGATAAGTTTCCAGTTTGTCCCTCTTTCGAGTGAGAACATCCACTTTGTCAGCCAAAGCTACCTTCTCCTCCTTCCGTTGCACAACCTCTTTCTTCGCCTCGTCAACAGCAGTTTTCAGGTTGACGTTCTTCTCCTCCAACTTTCCGACTGAAGCCAGCTTCTTCTCAGCAAGTTAAGCCTTCTCACACGCCGTCTTCTGCGCCGTGGCAAGATCAAGATCCTTCTGCTGCAGAGCCTGATTCATTTTGTCTAAATAAATAACATTCCTCAAACGAGCCTGGAGTTGACGGTTCTCACTACGCACATCTATTCGAGTGAAATCACTCGGTTCAAAAAATGGAAAGGAAAAAATGACAGGGCGAGTAGTCAGCAAGTGTTACCTCCCATGACAACTGCTTCATCCTGGGCTTTCTTCAGGTTCTCCTTAGCTAACTCCAGATTGATATTGAGGTGGATCTGCCTCTTCTCCAAATCAGCATACTTGGTCCCAAGTTCACAAGCTCTCCGCAATCAACAAAAAAACAAGTTAGTCGACAGAAACGAAGATCGGTTACTTCCGAGTGGAAAGTGTACAAGATCAAATGGCCACAACAAAAAGAGCTCTAACACTGTTGCTGAATCGCACATTCAACAGCAGTCTCGGGGACTACACCCAGTGGGTGCACTTAGCGTGTCCCCACTGATTTGATTTCCCGTTCGGCATGGTCTCCCAGCTTGAGTGGAAGGAGTAACAAAACAAAACAAAACATTTGTTCTAAGACCATCGTCGACTGCCAGTAGTCAACAACGGTCTTAGGGACTACACCCAGTGGGTGCACTCGGCGTGCCCCCACTGGACCAACAACTCACTCGACACAACTTCTCTAAGTCGAGTGAAAGAGCTACACGGCTACACGACTACACCCACTGCGTGAACAGATGCAAGGAACAGGTTGACATCTTACGAATAATAAAGGAGCATTTTTTCAGATAGCATATCCTAACAGAGCAAAGGTCTTACTGGAAGCCAACCGGAAATCAACTTACAATCCCACTTACTCGGACATTGGTTTGGAGGGCAGAGCTGGCATCATAAGCGGCCTTGCTGTTTTCATACACCACCTTCAGTCGTTCCATCATCAGACCTGCCTGGATCACGGCCTCCTTGGTAGCCCCTACTTGATCCTCCGTGACGTGATGAGTAACAAAAAGAGGAGATGTTTGAACAGACGACGTAGCCGATGGATTTGAAGCTTAAAATTGCGAAATCGGAGCAGGAACCTAGGCAATCGACCCGAAGGCTAGTCAGTCGACAAAGGTTCAGCAAAGGAAACAACATTGCGAACTGGATCACCAAGTTGCTGAACGGCTGGCTCAGATGCCGAGTGAGGCACTTTGCTCGCGGGCACCCTCCTTCTCGAAGTCCTACTCCTCCTCTCTATATTCCTTTGAACCGCTTCATCATTATCACCGTCCGGAAGCTGGATAACATTTGTTGGCACTGCAAAACACTCGACGGAAAGGTTTCAGTGGCTCACAAAAACAGTCACCAGAATAAAAGCACGCCTGTGGAATCGTACCTGCCCGAGAAGTGGCTGCGTCTGCGGTCTCCGCGTCACCTCTCTCCTCATCGATGTCCATGGAGGTCCCAGAGGTAGCATCACTGAAAGTTCCAAGTTTCACTCAGTCAAGCAAGGGAAGAAGTCCACAAGGAAAACGAAAGACAAAGAGAAGAAGCACTCACGCAAAAGCAACAGGCACGACCGCCTTGATCCTAGGCGGGCCTTCCGGGGCTTTGGTGGAGCTACTTTAGCCTGCTTCGCGGCCTTCTCCGATGGCTCTAGAGTCGAGGTCCGAGTGCGCTTCGTAATTTTGGCACTCAGTGCGACTGCTTTGCCACCTCCCCCCGCAGGGTCCTGCGGCTACTTGGAGCACCGTTCAGAGCGGGGCGGCAAGTCGACTTCCTCGCTACTTCCGGAGTCCTCGCTGTCGTCTTCACTGTCATCTGCATATTGCCATTCGGCGCTGTCAGCATCGCTCTCCGCTCCCTCCTGCAGCTGCTCCCCGTTTGGCATCGAGTACATCTTGGTGAAAATCTGCAAGACATAAGTTACAAGTATCAGTCGGATTCAAGAGCAATGTGTCTTCAGGGCCCGAGTACATCCACACTGGATGGTCACGAGCTTGGAGAGGCTGGATGCGTCGACTGAGGAACACCTCCAATAAATCCATGCCGGTCACACCCTCCCGGACTAAGTTAACGACCGCGTCTACTAAAAGGGACACCTCACCTTTCTCTTATGTGGTTACAATCAGTGAAGAAGGCCGACGGAGTCTCTCCATAGTGAAAGGGGGGAGGCCGGTCGACTGACCAGGAGTCGGGATGTCTTTGCAGTAGAACCAGGTCGACTGCCATCCTCTGACTGACTCGGGAAAGGTCATGGGATGAAAAGTACTTCTACCCCTAATTTGGATCACTAATCCCCCGCACATCTGGATCACGTGTGTCTTTTCATCACTCGGGTTAGCCTTCTTCACCATCTGAGAATGGCAAGTGAAGATGTGTTTGAACAGGCCCCAGTGTGGCTGGCACCCTAGGAAGTTTTCTCACAAGGAGATGAACACAGGAAGATACGAGATTGTGTTGGGAGGGAAGTGGTGAATCTGAGCACCAAAAAAGTTCAGAAAACCCCGAAAGAACGGATGCGAGGGAAGGGAAAAACCTCGATCGACGTGGGTGGTGAGGAGGACGCGCTCACCCTCACGCAGCTTTTTTGAGCAAAAACAGTTGGGAAGGCCCCCCACTGTAACTCTGATTTTCATTAATATGATGGAGTGTTACATATGGATATACATGATGGAATCAAAATATGAAAAATAAATCATTTACAAATAATCCAGCCAACTTTGCATGCCCTCCTTCAATCCAGGTTTTGCTTTTTTGATGATGATTCTCAAGTGTTCCTTGAGTGTGGCTAGGCAGAATGCCATATTCTTAGTCTTGTGATCAAATATGATGTTGTTTCTGTGCTGCCATAGGCTCCAACAACCAGCTATTAGGCATTCCTTGAAACATCATGTGGTATCCTGCTTCTAACCCTCGCACAGCTAGGGCTCGGATTCCCCCTCCGGCAACCTCCAAGATCCGTGAGCAATCATGTCGTCGGCGGCGAGCTTCTCCAAGTCCTCTTGCACGACGGTGGAGCAGATTCAGTCCCCCTGGATCCAACCAGGCGGCAGACCGGACCGCGACGACGACCCCCGAGCCGTCTTCTTGCCCTTCGTCGTCGCCTTCTTTGCACGCTCCATAGTCGCGGTATTCTCCTTCACCATGGCGGCGGAGCTTGAGAGGAGCAGGTGAGGGTGCGGCGAGCAGGAGGAAACGAGGTGGAGAAGCGGAGAGAAAGGGGATCGAATGAGGCTCACAGTGCCTCGCATCGGCCTCGACGCTTTTTATGGGCCCGCTTTCGAGTGGCTGACACATGGGCCCGAGCGATCCCATCACATCCCGTAACAGGCACTCGGTCGATACGTGGCGAAAAAGGCGGCACGAAGATCGAGGTGTCCCTGTCTAATCGTTCCGTTTATTGCGCCGCGCCGCGCCCCGTCCCACACGCTTCTCCAAAATTTTGAATCCCGTGAGATCCGGAAACCGCAGAGCACTCAGTCGCATCGAAGATATCATGTTCAGTTCACTCAAAGATCTACGGCATGATTCACTCGATGATCTCAGAAGCCAGAATCGATTGAGGCGACCGATGCAGAGTTGAATTATCAGTATGCTTTCAAAACCTTGATGAAATTCCTCCGAAGCATTGAGTCGAGTCGGAAACAACTTCAACCCTCCTTTAGTCAGACCTCAATCCATTCGGGGGCTAATGACGATGACATGTACCTAGGGTAGGGTCTTAGGCCTGACCTATACACCTTACACAAGGCCACTATCCTAGAGTCAAAGACATTCAAAGTCCCACAAAAGACACCAACTGAAATCACCTTGAAGTGCAATCCACTCAACAATACTAAAGAATCACTCGGAGCACAGAAGACCTACAATCGCCCCAGTATGGCAACGGTCAGGCGTTTAGTATGTAGTCTTAAAGATCATTGATAGTCATTTATAACGGGCGTTACCAGTAACGCCACTGTCTTAACTCACATTGAACCATGTGTAATTGAGGGCTGGGGGGGCCTGGCGCACTCTATATAAGCCATCCCCCTCCTCTGGCATAAGGGTTCGCACCCACTGTAACTCTCATACATAATCCAGTCGACAAGCCTCTGAGGCATTGAGACGTAGGGTTGTTACCTCCTCCAAGAGGGGTCTGAACTCGTAAAACTTGCGTGTACAACCTCACCGTAGCTAGGGCCTTGCCTCCTCCTACGTACCCCTACTCTTACTGTCAGACTCACTCCCACGACACTCGTCTTGTGAGCATAGTTCTTTCCTTCCTCATCATGTGAAACACCACTACAACCTCTTCTTCAAATATAGGACGCCTCCTCCCATCAGGATCCATGTATCTCGCTTCTCGAACTCCAGTAGACGGCAGGAGGAGTAGAAAATAGAGGCTGAGTGGGGGTGAAGGACCCGCCATACGTGGTGGTGCGGTCACGGTTACTAGGGGGCTGGGTGACAGCAAGGCCGTGGCAGCCATGGTAGGTGGATGGGAGACAAACTGTAGGGGCCCTTATTCGCTCATTCGCACATCCATGTGTTCAAACGATTGACGAGGAAAACGTAGCACTCTTCAACATTATCTACCGGCGGCACCTGCGACCTTTGATTGTAAAGCCAAATGAACTGCCAACTGCTAGGATCGACCCGGGATGTCGTTCCGGTGTTAACTAACCAATTGCCGCCAATATGATTTCTTCAACCTTCTTTCTCCGAGAGCTTCTATGTATTAATTCTCAATCAAATTCACATTTCATTTTAGAATTCTTTTTCCATTTAAAACTTAGGCCCCATTTGATAGCAAAGTATTTTCTAAGTATTTTAAAAATACTACAGTTTTTCAGATACCATAGTTTTATTTACTGTGACCTATTTAGCTAGCACTAAATATTGTGTTATTAAAACTAGAGTATTCGTAAAACTGTAGTAATTTCTCTGCATAATAAAAAAAACCCTGGACCTCTTTTTAAAAAATAGAGCAAGCGAAAGAAACAGGTCAGTCGCTAGCTATTCACAACAAGCTCGTCTCGCTCTCATGCCATCGCGTCCGGCGCCGCCGCTACAGCCGTCTCTGTAGATTCTCCATCGGGTACGTTCAGTTTTTGCATGCTCCTATTCTTATGGACGTGTACGGTAAGGGCTACCAGCTAGCGACCGAAAATAATGCACCAGAAATTGTAAGGAAGCCAAAGAAGCCAGCTACGCGTGTTTGACCTGCTAACAGTAAGGTATATGCTAGCTAGCTACATCTGCATGGCCCATTAGTTGAATGCAATGGCTAGCTACGTGCGAGTGTTTGCAGCGCTAACAGCTAGCCATCTAAACTTACAGCACTGTGCACGCCACAGCCAAACAAGTGCTTTGTATTGCCAATACTTTACAATACTTTGTTATGTTAAAACCACGGTATTTTATGCCCACAGGCTAAATTACTGCAGTTTGTTGATAATGTGGTTTTTCTAATACTTTGCTATCAAACAGGGTCTTAAAAATATTCACCATGTTATAGTGCAAAATCATTCAATTTTACAGATATGTCATACAAATTAAAAAAATATTCACCATGATGCAATATTTTATTTAGCTAGTGGAAAAATATTGTAGTGTCCGTTCACAAAGCATAGAAAAATAGAGATCTTGCATGTCGATGTCGACTAAGACTGAACTAATTTTCAGATTATGTCTTTTCAAACAATTTCATTTTCCTGAAAACGTGTATCATGTAATGCTCTTAATTTGCCAAAAAAAATAATGCTCTTAATTACTTATCATTTGTTTGCCTTTTGATCGACCGCATTGAAAGTTGGTGTAGAGTTGGTTTTCGTTTGTATAATGCCTTGTCAATGAATCTATTTTCAGTGATGTCATGGATCTAAGACTGACAGTAGAATGGGGGGTAGGTATGAGGACGCAAGATCCTAGCTATGGCGAAGTTGTACACACGAGTTTTACGAGTTCAGGCCCTTCGTGGAGAAAGTAACAGCCTTACATCTCGGTGGCCGGAGGCGGTCGATTGGATTGTGTGTGTGTGTGTGTGTGTGTGTGTTATAGGGGTGCGAACCCTTGTGCCAGTGGAGGGGGTGGCTTATATAGAGTGCGCCCAGACCCCATCCAGCCCACGTTACAAGGGGTTTAAGGTACATAAAGAGATGGCGTTACAGGTAACGCCAGTAATAAAGTGACATAAATGATTATTAAGTCTATGGAGTAAACTCCCGACCGTTGCTGTGTAGAGTGACTTTAGATCTTCTATCTGTTGAGTGACAATTCTTGTAGTCGAGTGTCTTCGGGTCTTCCGAGTGGAATGCTTCTGGTCATGTGGATGATGCTATCTCTTGAATGCTTCTGGTTTTAGGGTGATGTCCTAGGGGAGGGTGTTTAAGTCAGCCCTATGACCCTACCCTAGGTACATAGCTACATCATTAGCCCCCGAATGGTTCAGGGTTCGAGTGGAGAAGGAGTTGAGAATACCTCTGACTCAACTTTCGCGCTTCGGAAGCGTCTTACTGAGATCAAATGAACAATCATGATGACTTCAACTTCTTTTTCAGTCGCCTTGATCCATTCTTAGTTTGTCAAGTGAACTTTCACTGAAAAGCTTCGAGTGTTGATACGGAAAAAATCTTTCGTCTGACAGGTTGCTCTGCTGCTCGCGGATCTGGCAGGATTCGAATTTTGGAAAGCGCGCGGGGCTGAGGAGGTTGCGGTAATTGGGATGGATTAGGCAGGGTCGCCTCGATCTCTGCGCCACCTTTTTTGCCACGTACTACACGCGCGACTATTGCAGGATTTGACAGGATCGCCCAGGCCCGCAAGTCAGCCACTCGGAAATGGCCCCATATAAGGCGCCGGATTGGGGTTTTGCACAGTGCGCCCCACTCCCTCTCTCTCTCTCTCTCTCTCTCTCTCTCTCTTTCTTTCTTTCTTCTCTGTTTCTCCGCCGCATCCGCCTCTGCTCTCGGCGCTGCCGGCCCGCTCGAGCTTCGTTTGCTGCAATGGGGAAGGAGAAGTAGATCGATGTGACTTGGAATCGGGGTCCTGACACTATCTGTCGAGTGATAATTCTTGCGGTCGAGTGTCTTCTGGTCTTCCGAGTGGAATGCTTCTGGTCGTGTGGATGATGCTATCTCTTGAATGCTTCTGGTTTTAGGGTGATGTCCTAGGGGAGGGTGTTTAGGTCAGGCCTATGACCCTACCCTAGGTTCATAGCTACATCATTAGCCCCCAAATGGTTCAGGGTTCGAGTGGAGAAGGAGTTTAGAATACCTCCGACTCAACTTTCGCGCTTCGGCAATGTCTTACTGAGATCAAATGAACAATCATGATGACCTCAACTTCTTTTTCAGTCGCCTTGATCCATTCTTAGTTTGTCGAGTGAACTTCTACTGAAAAGCTTCGAGTGTTGATACGGAAAAAATCTTTCGTCTGACAGGTTGCTCTGCTGCTCGCGGATCTAGCGGGACTCGAATTTTGGGAAGCGCACGGGGCGGAGGAGGCCGCAGTAATCGGGATGGATTAGGCAGGGTCTCCTCGATCTTTGTGCCACCTTTTTTGCCACGTATTGCGCGCACGACTGTTGCGGGATTTGATAGGATCGCCCGAGCCTGCAAGTTAACCACTCGGAAATGGCCCCATATAAGGCGCCGGATTGGAGTTTTTGCATAGTGCGCCCCATTCTCTCTCTCTCTCTCTCTCTCTCTCTCTTTTTCTTTCTTTCTTCTTTGTTTCTCCGCCGCATCCACCTCTGCTCTCGGCGCTGCCGGCCCACTCGAGCTCTGTTCGTTGCAATGGGAAAGGAGAATATGGCGGCCTTGGAGTGCGCGAAGAAGGCGACGGTGAAGGCGAAGGGGAAGAAGACCAGCCGGGGCGGATCCTCGTCGAGACCCGGCCTGCCGCGCAGCTGGATCCAGGGAGATTGGATTCGATCGATTCGGTCGACAGTCCGGCAAGACGACATCGACGATCTGGTCGAGGGAGGACTGATTCCCCACAAGTCAACGCGGCTCCCAGAGGACGAGACCGAGCCACGGCCACGGGAGGGTGAGTGCGTGCACCTCGCCACCCATGTCGACCATGGTTTTTCTTTGCCTCCCCACCCTTTCTTCCGAGGTTTCTTGAACTTCTTGGGGCACAACTTCATCACTTTTCCCCCAATACTATCATGTACCTCGCTGCATCCGTGTCCATGTGTGAGAATTTCCTGGGTTGTCGACCACACTGGGGCCTCTTCAAACACATTTTCACCTATCAATCTCAGTCGGTCAAAAAGGCCAATCCGAGTGATGAGAGGACACACGTGATCCAGATGTGTGGGGGCCTTGGGATCCAGATGAGAGGAAAAAGTACTTTCCCAGTCATGATTCTTCCCAAGGCAGTCAGAGGTTGGCAATCGACCTAGTTCTACTGCAAAGACCAGCCGACTCCAGACCAGTCGACCGGACTTCCCCCCTTTTCCATGGCTCGAGTCGAGAAGCCCTCTGCCTTGAAAGTGACTCCAGAGGATAAAGAGGAGGTGACGGTGCTGGTCGAGCGAGTGGTCCAGCTCGTTCGTGATGGTGTGAGTGGCATGGATCTGCTGGAGGTCTTCCTCAGATGACGCATTCAGCCACTTCAAGCTCGTGACCATCCGATGTGGATGTATTCGGGCCTTGAAAATACCACTCGGATCCACCCAGAAGAAGTCGATGAGGATACGGTGGAGCAGTGGTTGAGGGGCATCACTGGCAACAAAGATAACCCCAGGGGGGGTCCAGGAGGGTCCCTCCACTCAACAACTCATATGAACTAGACAAGTTCCAATTCTATCTTCCGAGTATTTTTTGATCTACCATGTAATTGCTTTTTGCCAATCGACTGAGATTTGTTCCACTTGTTGTCTTTAAGTCTCTCATTGAGATGTACTCGATGCCCAAAGGAGAACAGGAGCAGGACCTGGAAGGGGGCGAGTGGAGGTGAAAGCATGGATTGGCAATCTGACAGAGGGGAAGAGGAGGAGGAAACCGAGGACTCGAGCAGCGGTGAGGAACTCGAGTCACTGCCTCGCACTAAAAAGTGTTCCAAACATAATCACGACTCGACGAGTGTCCGTGGAGAAGTAGCTAGGTCGACCGGGCAAACTTCCAAGCGCACTCGGACCTCTTCCCCTATGCTGACTGAGAAGGCCCCGAAGCAGCAAAAGATTACAGAACCAAAGCCTCGGAAGGCCCTGCCCAAGATCATGATAGACGTCCCCGTCGCTTTTGCGTAAATGTCTTGTCTCCACTTTTCGATCGAGGATTTATGCTGTCGACTCTCTTTATCATTGATCCGATTGAATCTTAAAACTTGCAGAGCTGCCACTTTTGGGACTTCTGCCTACAGGGATGATGACGAAGGCGTAGAAGACACGGTCACTTCTAACCTGGGTATGATTTTTGCAAACTTGCCTTTGCTTTCTCAGCCATTTTGTTGACCGACTGAATTCCAACAACTACCTCTTCTTTGCAGCTCCTCCTCATGTCATTGATCTTCCGGATGACGACGAGGACGTGCCACTGAGACCTAGGAGGAGTAAGAAGGCATCAACTGGCAAGACGTCCCAATCGGTGCTGGTAGCAGAACTAGTGACCCAACAGCCTGAAGATGTGAGTCAGGCTTTTGTTACTTTCGCTGCTCCAGTATCAAGTGAACGCCCCACATTGTCGACTGCACCAGTGTTTGCTTCAACTATCCAGACTCATGTCTCGGAACTTCAAGCTGGTGTGACCGCACCGTCAACCCCATTCTTTACCACTCATCACGTTCCAGAAAGCCAGGCCGGCGCCGCCACAGAAGCCATTCACCAAGCTGGCATAATGATGGAGCGAGTGAAGGTGGTGCACGAAAATAGTGAGGTTGCTTATGGCGCCAGTGCGGCCCTTCGAGCCAATGTCTAGGTAAGTTGGCTTCCGACTGAACTATTATCTTGTTGCTTGTCCTGTTAGGATATGCTACCTGAAAACTTTTCTCCGTGCAACTTCTTGTTATTCTGCACTTCGCATTTGCGCACCTACTGGGTGTTTGATGTCTTTATTGTTTCACTCTTCCACTCGGTCTGGGCGGACCATGTCGAGTGGAATCCGAACCAGTGGGGGCACGCTAAGTGCACCCACTGGGTGTAGTCCCCGAGACCGCAGTCGACTGCTGGCAGTCGGTTGGGGTCTGAGTATGTCTTTCTTTCTTCTTTTTTTACTCAATCTGGGCAGGTCATGTCGAGAAGAAACCAATGGGGGCACAATAAGTGCACCCGCTGGGTGTAGTCCCCGAGACTACTGTCGAATGTTTGATTCTGCAGTAGTCTTAGAGTTCTATTCACTCGGAAGCGAATGATCTTTGATCGTGTTCATTGATGTATCTTTTGCCAACTTTAGAAATCATGTGAGCTTATCTCCAAGTTCACCGAATTCGAGGAAAAGCAGAGGCGACTCATCCTTGATTTGGAACTGGCCAATCAAAACTTGAAAAAGGATCCAGACGAAGTAGCTGGTACGGAAGGTAATGACCTGTCGACTGTTTATCTTGACCATCTCTCGAATTATCTCTTCGTTCCGTTCCTTGACCCGAGTGCACATTCTTCATAGAAAATGAAGCAAGCCTTGGCGCAAAAGAATCTTGACCTTGCAGCTGCATAGAAGGAGGCTAAGGAAAAGACCGCACTTGCTGACAAGAAGCTGGCTTCAGTCGGAGTACTAGAGGAAGACAATGCTAAGCTAAAGGCATCTCTCACCGAGGCCAACAAAGAAGCGACCCATCTGACGAAGGACAAATTTGCTCTAAACGAGAAGATTGAAGGCATTTCTCGTAAGAGAAATGACCTAGAGGCTTATCTGGGGGCACTCGCCAAAAAGTTGTTCCTTATGCTTGAAGGTATTTCCCTTTGTTTGATTGTTTAACTGTTGTCGATTCGTCAGGCATTCGTCGACTCATTATTTCTTTGGGTTTTTAGAATTCTGTCAAAACTTTGAAGAAGAGACTGGGCGGGTCGAGACAGGTCTGGACCCTGTCCTTTCTCCCATCGGTGATGATGCTGCTATGAACGTGCTTCGACTGGAATCCCGTGTTGCCAGTGTTACGAGCTACCTTGCTCGCCTGAAGGTGGCTGTGTCGCGCATCGATACAGCACTCTAGCCAAGGGCGACACTTCAAAATTATCTCGAGTCTCTGATGACTCGACTCAAATGAGGTCCCTGGCCGAGTCCAAGAATGGAAGAAGTCTTCTGCTCGATGTGGTGCCGACGTGGCTCTGTCACTGGTTCATGTCCACTGCAAGAAAGCCCGAGAAGAGAAGCTGGCAGTGATCAAAGTTGCCAATACCAAGAGGCATGACTTCTGATCATTCATGGAAACCTTCATTGAAGCTACCACTCGGATTGCTGACGGGATTGATCTGGACGAGTTCGTCGAGCCTACAAGCCCTCCTCCTGTGGAGTGAACAAACTTTATGCCTCACCTTAAATTTCCCCCGGCATGCCGAGTGATTTTGTATCCGTTAAACTCCTTCGGGCGTGATGTGTGAGTACTTTAATCCGTGCTCTGGAACATTAGGATTTTATCTGAACTTTGGTTGCTTTTGAATCTTTTGGCTCTTTGCACAGGACTTGTTTCTTGCAGTTTGAGTTGCTATTGACTTTGTGACGTAGCTCAATCGAGTGAATCATGAGCCGATTGTGGTCGACCTGCATCTTGCCATCCTTACGGATAAGGATGGAGCGGACATTGTATTTGTGGCGAAGCTCCGAGGACAGATCGTGGTCGACCTGCTCCTTGCCGTCCTTACGGGTAAGGATGGAGCGGACGTTGTATTTGTGGCGAAGCTCCGAGGGCAGATCGTGTGTAACGCCCTCGATGCGGCAATAGCTCCCACGTGTCGAGGCACGACTTAGAGACATAACCGCATTGAAAGCAATGTCGCAAGTTAGGCAATCATCACAACATCCCATGTAATATAGATAATAAAAGGGGAGATACATAGTTGACTTACACTCGCCACGTCAATCAAGTACATAAATAGCATTACAACATTCAAACACTCATGGCCCGACTACGGCGCCAAAATAAAAGATAACCCAACATGCGACACGGTCCCGATCACCCCAACTGGGCACCACTACTGATCATCAGGGAAAGACACGTAGTATCGGCATGAGTCCTCGTCGAACTCCCACTAGAGCTCAAGCGCGTCATCCGGAACGGAGTCATCAGGCCCTGCATCTGGTTTGGAAGTAATCTGTGAGCCACAGGGACTCAGCAATCTCGCACCCTCGCGATCAAGATTATTTAAGCTTATAGGTAAGGCAAGGTGAATATGTGGAGCTGCAACAAGCGACTAGCATATATGGTGGCTATCCTATTCGCAAAAGAGAGCGAGAAAAGGAGGCAAAGCGTGAACGAGTAACTAAAGAGCATCCTGCGGCAAGCATTACTCCAACACCGTGTTCACTTCCCGGACTCCGCCGAGAAGAGACCATCACGGTAACTCACACTGTTGATTCATTTTAAATAAATTATGGTTCAAGTTATCTACAACCGGATGTTAACAAATTCCCATCTTCCCATAACCGCGGGCATGGCTTTCGAAAGTTCAATCCCTGCAGGGGAGTCCCAACTTAGCCCATGACAAGCTCTCACGGTCAACGAAGGAATAGACCTTCTCCCGAGACATTCCGATCAGACTCGATATCCCGGTTCTACAAGACACTTCGACAAGTTAAAACAAATCCAGCAACACCGCCCGAATGTGCCGACAAATCCTGATAGGATCTGCACATATCTCGTTCTCAGGGCACACTCAGATAGGTCAAGCTACGAGTAAAACTAACCCTCGAGTTTCCCCGAGGTGGCCCCGCAGGCTGCGCAGTTCGGACCAACACTCAGAGGAGCACTGGCCCGGGGGGTTTAAAATAAAGATGACCCTTGGGCAGGCCTACCCAAGGGAAAGAAAAGGCTAGGTGGCGAATGGTAAAACCAATGTTGGGCATTGCTGGAGGAGTTTTATTCAAGGCGAACTGTCAAGGGGTTCCCATTATAACCCAACCGTGTAAGGAACGCAAAATCCGGGAACATAACACCGATATGACGGAAACTAGGGCGGCAAGAGTGGAACAAAACAC
>NW_024120805.1:0-11663 GCF_003073215.2 Triticum urartu
CGGGGTGGGGATGCAGGAGAGGTGCAGCGCGGGTTTTGGAGCTCCCACGAGCTGGGTGCGGCGCATCCGACGGCGACAGACACAGGGACGCGTTGATCCGGGTGTGGGTGCTCAATTCGGTCCCGTTCTGGCCGGATCCGCGGCGGTGCTCATCTCTGGCGAGGTGGCCTGTGACTCGTGGGACGACGGCGGCGCAAGACCACAGGAGGGGCTCATCTCATGGGACAGGGGTGCGAGGTCTTGTTGGCTTCGGTTGCTGGTGGCTTGACGCAGGGGTGGCCGGGGTCCGACGCCATGGAGGCTCTTCGAGGACGAGGAAGTAGACAGCGACGACAACTTTGAGGCCGGCGGGGGCGCCGTCTCCGTGTTCGATGGTCGGGGTCCAACGCGGCCGCCGTTGGCTCCATCCCCTACAGGTAATTCCCCTGAATTTTACCCCTTGAAATTGCCATGATTATCCCATGGAGAGGCACGACCTTTTTCTTTTTGAGATTCAGAGTAGTAAAGCTACTCTGCTGAAACCACAAATTCAGAGATCATAAGCGGGTGAGGCAGTCCGGTACGTCAGCAATCCTCTCCTGGTCTTCCGAATTCCTGGCCAACGCTCCAAGCCCATCAGCAAGGGCATTGCACAATCTCCCCACACTACTGATACTATGATCCGAGAAGTCTGTCGGTGCTTGCTTGATGTCTCTTAGCAGTCCATAGTAGGGGGAGAGGGACTGCTTCCCTGTCATCAGTTCCTTAATCCGAATTTGGCAGTCAAGTTCCAAAATCACGGGGCTCCTGTAGATCCTCGAGAGTGCGTGCAACCAAATAAGGGTTGCTTTTGCTTCGGCCTCCTCAACACTACGGCTAGGTGACGTATTCTGACAGATAGAAATAACAACATGCCCTCTGCTGTCCCTTGCGACAGCACCTGCAGAATATTCACCCGTTTCCTCCAAGTACGAGGCTATAGAATTTACTTTGATTGATCCCAAGGCCGGCCCTGTCCAATGCAAGTGTTGCGTGGTGGGGTAGCGTGGCTGCTGTCGTGGTCGCATCGGTAGGAATGCTCGTGGGCGAAGAGGGCGCATTGGCGATTGCCGGAGAGAGGGGAGCGGTGCTGGGTCTTGAGAGAGACAAGAGACGTGGGCGGCGGAGGCGGGGGTGTGGGGATCGAGTTGAGCAAGCGAGAGAGGAGGGAGACACGCGAGTGCGTAGGCCTCTCTGGTGTAGCGATTTTTTGTTTTTGTGATTGCGGGGTGCGGATATCATGTTGTCTATTTCCTTTTTAACAAAGGCATTTGAGGGTGGGGGATTGTTTTTAGTTCGATGGAGGGGTTGGGTATCAGATGTTTGGGTAAGTATTGATTCTGTCCAGATATGTCGGGAGAGAATAGATGCAGCAGTTTTTCTATATTAGTGAATGAAACCAGTTAAGCATTGGACAATGCATATCCTTGTTCTGAAACATTGCTACATGCATTTTTCACTCCTCTGAGATCACTTCCTCTGAAAACAAACAGATTACTATAGGAACCCAGATAAGGTTGTTTTAGATTCAATTTAAATCACACCCTGAAAGCTGGCATGGCATTTGACTATATGGGCATTAATCTCCAGCAAAATACAATGCTCCTGTAATAGAAGGCTTTAACTCAAGATTAATGTAAACAAGAACGCAAGCCGAGTTCACCTAAACAACGACTAAAATAATACTCCCGCTGTCCCAAAATAAGTGTCTCAAGCTTAGTACAACTTTGTACTAAAGTTAGTACAAAGTTGAGACACTTATTTTGTGACGGAGGGAGTAGAAGACAATAAATCAGAACTTCCTATTGGGTTTTAGGCAATCAAGTTCAGGTGTAAACGACAACCACATGCATGCAGTAACTAAAGCAATATCATCATGTGCCTATTCATTGTCAGTCTGAGGTGAGGAAAATGGAACAATGTAGGCATAACTGATAATGCCGTTTTTAAATTGATCACCTGGCCTTCTTTTTAGGCATAAAATAGATGGGCTTGTCAATGTGAAATGCACATATGTGAAATCTGGACATTTGCTCTGTCTTTTGTTGTTCTGATGCATGCAAATCTGTTCAGAAGCATATATATTATGCTTTGCTTTGCTGACATTCTATTTTGAACAACGGTTTGCTACAGTTATCATGCGGATAAGAGAACCAAAAACTACCACATTGATATCTGCTTCAGGAAAAATGGTAAGGCCAAGTTCATGTACATCTGATGCAGAATATGTTCTTTTGTAGTTTGATTATCTAATGATGTTGGAGCTGATACTGTACGCGCATATGAGTAGATATTCATGTTGTAGTCAGCTGAGTGTTGAAATTCAATGCAGATCCCCCATGGACACTAAGTGTTTGGGGTTCACGACATATTTTTCTTATTATCTACATGTCAGAATTAAATCTTTTTAATCACTAGAAAGTCCCTCTATTCAGCCATTGAAAAGTTAAGCAAAGATTTGTCGAGATTGGATTGATACTATACTTCAATTAAAATTCCTTGGGTATCAGTTGATTCCATTCACCTTAATGGAAACCTGCAAAAATGTTTTGATTCAGTGGCCTTTGTTAACATTTTACAGGAAAGTGAATTTGATAGTTATACCAGAGAGTTATTGTCTTAGTGGTCTTATCCTCCTAATTACATACTGATGCAAAGTATACCGTTGCTGTGTTATTAGGTTTGCACTGGAGCAAAAAGTGAACAACAATGTAAACTCGCAGCTAGAAAGGTATTGCCTAGCTTTATTTCCTTTCATACATATCAGAGGAGAAAGGTTCAGAAATTGTAAATGTTTTCTACTTTCATTATGCTCTTATATCCAGAAGCTTGGCTTTCCTGCAAAATTCAAACTTTGAACTGAAATAAAACTTTGCTTTTTGGGAACCATGTGATCAAGTTAGATGAGATACCACGTGATGAGGTTACATATAATGAAATACATGATAGTGTACTGATATGAACAGGGCTTTGCGTTTATTGATCAAGTGAAAATGAGATGAATAAGCATCAATCTTGATGAGTCATGATCTTATTAGCAGTTTAAGAAATAAAAGGGAAAAGGAAATTACTATATATATATTGACCTTTTTAGAGCGAGTGAAAAAATAGTGCTGATAAAATATACAAACCATATGCCCACCTTTTAGTGCATGTTTGTCATGGTTTACTCAGGCATATGAAAATGAAGATGTGTGTTGCATGTGCAAATTTTCTTTGGAAGTATCTTTTTTTGTGTGTGGCCGTGGATTCTGGATAAGCATCACACTGATTGAAAACATTCTTTCAGGTCAAATATTTGACGATGTTTTCTTCTCCCAACCTAGCAAGGTATTGTACTACCTACATGCATCACTGGAAGGTGTGATTTTGCTGTGGATGGTTCTACTTGGTACTGATTGACATACATACATTGTTGGAACGTGAAACATGTAGTCAAGGAACAATCTTTGCAATGAACAAAAGTGCATATATAGAGTGCACCCTTTCCATTCTGGTGCGTTAAATATAGGTTCTTAACAGATGTCTCTTTGTCATAATGTGGATATTTGAACATGCGATGGCTGTATGATATATGTGTAAGCTGTGTTCAAATAATACCTTGCTGTCTGGGGATCAGCGCCTGCTCAGGGTTCCTGAAGGGGATCGTCGCCGGATCATGGACGTGACCTCAAAGGGTTCAGCGGCGGATCAGATCGGCGTGCGGCTCCAGAAGGGGATCGCCGCCTCCATCCTGAATGTGATCGGCGGTGGGTTCTAAACGGATCGGCGACGTATCCTCAAGCGGATCTTGATGTGCGAGGGCGGCAGCGAAGGGATGGAGGGCGGCCGCGAATGAGGGCAGTGAGTCGAGCGTAGTCAGGCGTGCGAGTGGAGGGCAGGAGAGTCGTGCGTGCGATTGGTTTAGGTTTTTTTTTCGCTGGTTAATTTTTGTATGTTTTTTTCGTTGGTTAATTTTCGTAGGTTCTTTTTCCTTCGCTTGTAGATGGGTGCGACGGGAGGTGCGGCCCTATACTGCATGGGGGCATCGGGACGTGTTTTTTTGGTTTGACGCGGCTAACAGTGAGGTGGGATGAGGGACGAAAAAAAACCATGATAGGTGGGACAAAAATTAACCCTTTTTTCGGTTATACCTTTGTACTACACTGAATCTAGGAAATATAAAGTAGATGAATGATGTGTTTATTCCTGTGTATACTATTTGACCTTCAATTATGTTTGCTTTCAGGAGTAAGAAGTCAGTTGGAGTGAGAAGTGAGACAAGTACCATGAGCTCAAGTGAATCATTCACCAAGCTGGTAAACGCATAAACTTCAAAAAAATCATCTCAATAAGGTATGCAAGTAATTTATTTTGGGTGTTTGAATTGCCACATTTTGGGTTTTGTTTTCAGTCCATTATATATTCTAGGGACAAACTTCATCTCATTTCTTAGACCAAATAATATTTAACTACAGGATCAGATTCGCGTAAAGTAATTTGCAATGTTTATTCGATTTTGTGCATGACAAGGGGCAAGTAGAATTTTTTCTGTATGCACTTAGCAAGATTAAAGTAACAGGCACAAAGTGAATCAAGTGTCTTAAACAAGCAATTTAAAAGTGAAAGTAGATAAAAAAAACTTACTGATCCACATAGAAGAGTGTTGAGTATTGAAATTTGATTTGCCGCATTGCAATGGTCCGCTATGGTCCTGCAGTAATATGTGTATGACAGCAAAAGGATCTTCAAATCAGTATGTACACTTAACTTATCCATTATAATTCGATATATTATATGAGATAACTTGAACATCTTTAGAAACCAGTGTGAAAAAATATAGCAGCCAAATCGCATTACAATACTATTACGTGTGGATTTTCATATGCACATTCCCAAATGCTACAAACTTGACCAGAGCCGAAAGCAAGGAAATGCACATCACAGTTGCAATGACACTAGGAGAAGCCTCTCCACATCTGCATGTTGAGAGACTTGAGCTATTAATTTTGCAGGCACTCCACACAAGCACATGCATGTTAAGTGAGAGTATACGTTATCATTTTGGGTATGATCGAATGGAAATACCTGTTCATGTCATCCTCTGATCCACTGATCCAAATCATCCTGCAAAGCTCATGCATAATGGTTTAGGAAATAAGGTATAGATGCTCAAAGGACAAGATTGATAGCTAACAAATAGTTGATGCTTACAATTAGCCTGTGGTCTCCTCCTCCAACATGTGTTTCCTGTTTGAGCGTTGTGAAAGGTCAGGAGGTCCAAGCAGGTCAAGGCGATGGCGACCTTTGACTTTGGAAATGCAAACCCCCTCTCGGTGGCCCTCTCCACAACATCATCCAACATATTGACGTTTAGCTGACAGAAAGGAACTATACACATTTAGCTAGGAAATCTAGGAACAAGAAAATAGACCGGTCGGCATGTATGATTAAGGATAAAGAATGCACTAACTTTCAAACTGTTTTGATGCCTGACCACATATATTGTCAACATGGAAATTCTGGTTTCTGAAATCAGTTTCCTTGCTCAGTAGAACACCTATTATGAAATATGTTTGTTCTAGAGCCGAGTGTAGACATCACTTTTGTTAACCGTGATGCTATAATACTCGGGAAAATTGTGTTATTAGGAAAATGGTCAAGGCATATAGCTCCATCTATGCTCCCATAGACATAAGATGATGAGACTATTATAAACAAATTCATCTTGTTTTCTGCAGTTCTGAAATCTGTAATGCAATGTTTCACTTGTTTGGTCCTCTCTTTTTCATACGATGTTCTTGGTTTGTGTCTTCGACAATGCACAGGCAGTAAACTGCATGCATTACAACCTTAGATTAGTAAGTTGTAACTTTTGCAGCCAATAAAAATATAGGTAATTAACGCAATCAACCTTAGATTAGATGTTTTGTATGTGTCATCAATGCACACACTCACTGGATTATTACTTATTTTGGCCTACAAACTGTTGTTTAAATGTTTATCATGCATCCATCTTCCATTATAATTCTGGTAATCCTTTGCTCCCTTCATTTTAACTAAACCTTTTCTTCAGATCTGTGAAAGCCATATAATTTGCATGCTCCAATTTTAATTTTAACTATAATGGAACAGGTTACTTTTATGGTTTCATTTTAACTTTCATGGAACAGGTTACTTTTCTGGTTTAGTGTATCTTTTTGGACCTACCTTGAACTAAGCGCAATTGCTTTATTATAAACCATTGATCCAAAATGCATAGTGCATCTTATTGTTCGGCGAAAAACTTTCCTGGTTGACACTATAGCTAAACCATCTTTTCACAAAACCCTGCTATTCTCTCTGTACATTTGCTTCACTTATTTTGTTGCCTCATTTTGATAATTCGGTTATGGTTGAAAAATGTAAAAAGATTAGTGTCCTGTTTATTGTGTTTCCGTGTGAACTTGTTCTGAACAGCACGTGCTGAACCTTATGGTTTGCAGTTTTTTCAGAGATATGTTTTGCTAAGCTGGAAGCTTGCGAGATCTTCAGATTATCCTAATTGCTTCTACATAGAAGGTGCAGCCATCGCATGGTTTCAAATGTCTCATTGATCCAAAATGCATAGTGCATCTATTTGCTTTCCTGGTTGACACTATAGCTAAACCGTTGCTTCACGAAATCATGCTATTCTCTCTGGTCAATTTGTTATTTCGGTTATGGTTGAAAAATGTAAAAAGATTAGCTGTTTTACTTATTCTGAACCTTACGTGCTGCTGTTTTACTCTGCAGTTTTGGTTGGCTGATAGCTTGCAAGATCTTCATATTCTACATAGAAGGTGCAGTGTGATGTGATGCATATGGAACTGGTATTACTTTGCAGTATGGAACTGGCGGTGGGTGTATGAAATGTGATGGCAGTAACATTATACCTAATTTCTTATTAGTTCATGATATGGCTGTTTGGAATGTGATACCTGGACGTGAGTGTCTCTGGCGCGGGATCCTGGACGCCTCCGGCGGCGGCTGATGAAAGGGATAGCCGGATCCTGGACGTCTTTAGCGACGGGTCCTGAAAGGGACCGGCGCCGGATCTTGGAAGCGTTCGGCGGAGGGTCCTCAACTGGACATGCACCGGATCAGTGGAGGCCGGATTAGTGGAGACCAGCGGCGGATCAGTGCCAGGGCGGTGGCGAAGGGATGGAGCGGCGGCGGCGAAGGGATGAAGAGCGGCAGCGGGCGAATGAGGGCACAGACTCGGGCGTCTGTTTCTTGCTCGAGGGCATGAGACCTCGCTCGTACGTGCGGGGGATTGGTTTGCGATTTTTTTTCGCTGGTTAATTTTCGCCGGGTTTTTTTCGCTGGTTATTTTTTGCCGGTTTTTCGTGTCAGATGGGTGCGAAGGGAGGTTAGGCGCGTGGGGGCGGATGTGGGACTCGGCCCTGAGGGTTTTTCTTGATTCATCGCGGCTGAGCAGGAGGTGGGAGCAGGTACCAAAAAAGACCGGGTGAGGTGGGACGAAAATTAAACCCGAAACGCAACCTACCAACTGAGATATTAGGAGTAGAGACTAAGGGATATTAAGGCCTCCTTTTAATAGAGAATCGGAACAAAGCATTAGCACATAGTGAATACATGAACTCCTCAAACTATGGTCATCATTGGGAGTGGTTCCGATTATTGTCACTTCGGGGTTGCCGGATCATAACACATAGTAGGTGACTATAGACTTCCAAGATAGGATCAAGAACTCACATATATTCATGAAAACATAATAGGTTCAGATCTGAAATCATGGCACTCGGACCCTAGTGACAAGCATTAAGCATAGCAAATTCATAGCAACATCAATCTCAGAACATAGTGGATATTAGGGATCAAACCCTAACAAAACTAACTCGATTACATGATAAATCTCATCTAACCCATCACCGTCCAGCAAGCCTACGATGGAATTACTCACGCACGGTGGTGAGCATCATGAAATTGGTGATGGAGGATGGTTGATGATGATGACGGCGACGAATCCCCCTCTCTGGAATGATTTCTTCTCTCTGAATTTTTTTCTCCCCGAAAGCAAATATATAGAGTTGGAGTTGGCGTCGGAGGGTCAACAGGGGGCCCACGAGGTAGGGGGGCGCGCCCTTGGGGGGGCACCCTCGTGAGAAGGGTGTGGGTCCCCTGGTCTTCATAGTTGGCGAGGATTTTTTATTATTTTTTCTAAGACCTTCCGTGGAGTTTCAGGTCATTCCGAGAATATTTGTTTTCTGCACATAAAACAACATCATGATAATTCTGCTGAAAACAGCGTCAGTCTGGATTAGTTTCATTCAAATCATACAAGTTAGAGTCCAAAACAAGGGCAAAAGTGTTTGGAAAAGTAGATATGATGGAGACGCATCAGGTGGTGACTAGCACAAGCATGCAAAGTAGCCTTTGTGATATTGCTGATTTCAGGGACTTAGGATTTTGCTAAGTCTTTGTTCTGCTGTTATTTTTATGCCATGTAAACATGATGCTACAGTGAGATGCATGCTTGTTTTGAGTATCTTCAGTAAGGGTTTTTTGGACATATGGTTATGCTCTATCCATCCATGCCCCTGTTTGCAATTGTGGAGTGCCCTAGCATGTATTAATCTTGCTCTACGTTTGCTATAAAATGTTCCTGGCAGATTGTTTACATATTAATCAATTTTTCCATGGTTGTTGCTATTGATCCTTGCATGCTATGAACTTGATCTTGCCATGGTTAGCTTCATGAACATGTGTTCTTGCTGTTAGTATGCTTATCTTGTCATGCAATGCTTTGTGATGAGTGATTTGAGCTCGCAAAGATGCCTTCATAATTCTGTTTATGCCATACTCTGTTTTCTGCTAAGTCTGAAACTGTTGATAAAACTTGCTATGTTTACATGGGTGCCATCATATCTTTTGTGCCTTTTTTGGCTCATTGTCAGTAAGGGACTTTTGTTCTATGCATTTAGTAGATTCATGCCATGCCTTTTTTTTGCTATGATATGTTCCTGTAGCATGTTGTTTGCTTGCTCTAAACATGGCTACCTGATGTTATTCCTCACATGCTAGTATTTTCACTAAGTCTGTGAAGCTGATATCTTTTGCACTTTTGCCATGCTTGTTTGAACTTGTTCTAGTGTGATTTAGCCGTAGCTCAGTGTTCATGTTTTGTCGAGCATCACTGCCATATGCTTTGTTGCTATGTTGGAGTGTAGTAGCTTAGTTTCTTGTTTCATTCTAGATGGCAACGCGCTGTTAATCGCAGAATTGTGCCATTCTTGTCTTGCTTGCCATTTGCAAACCGTGCATCCGATTCCGGTGATCTTTATATAGTTTTAGACCGAAATCATCTCATCTTTCCAGCGGCACACTTGGTTTGCCAAGTTGATGCCTTGATCATTCTTTTCCTTCCGGAGCACGCATATGCATTGCATATCACATCTCGCATATCATGCCATGTTTTGCATCATGTTGATTGAGCATTGCATCGTGATTGATTGTGGGTACTTTGCTTATGTTCTTGCTTTGGGTAGAGCCGGGAAACGAGTACGTGATCGAGGAACCTTTTTAGTACGCTAACGAGGATCAAGCTTTCGTCAACTCTGAGAACTTTGCAGGCAAGATGACCATACCCTCGAAATCACTTTTATCTTTGCTTGCTAGTTGTTCGCTCTATTGCTACGCCGCGATACCTACCACTTGCTATATCATGCCTCCCATATTGCCATGTCAAGCCTCTAACCCACCTTCCTAGCAAACCGTTGTTTGGCTATGTTACCGCTTTTGCTCAGCCCCTCTTATAGCGTTGCTAGTTGCAGGTGAAGATGAAGTTTGTTCCATGTTGGAACATGGATATTGTTGGGATATCATTATTATGTCTTATTTACTTTAATGCATCTATATACTTGGTAAAGGGTGAAAGGCTCGGCCTTATGCCTGGTGTTTTGTTCCACTTTTGCCGCCCTAGTTTCCGTCATACCGGTGTTATGTTCCTTGATTTTGCGTTCCTTACGCGGTTGGGTGTTACGGGAACCCCTTGATAGTTTGCTTTGAATAAAACTCCTTCAGCAAGGCACAACCTTGGTTTTACAATTTGCCACCTAAGCCTTTTCCCTTGGGTTCCGCGGACTCAAGGATCATCTTTATTTTAAACCCCCGGGCCAGTGCTCCTCTGAATGTTGGTCCAAAACAGAGCCACTTGTAGCACCACCTCGGGGAAACTTGAGGGTTGGTTTTAGTTGTATGTAGTGTTCATCCGGTGTGCCCTGAGAACGAGATATGCGCAGCTCCTATCGGGATTTGTCGGCACATTCGGGCTGCTTTGCTGGTCTTGTTTTACCATTGTCGAAATGTCTTGTAACCGGGATTCCGAGTCTGATCGGATCTTCCTTGGAGAAGGAATATGGTTCGTTGACCGCGAGAGCTTGTGATGGGCTAAGTTGGGACACCCCTGCAGGGTTTTGAACTTTCGAAAGCCGTGCCCGCGGTTATGGGCAGATGGAAATTTGTTAATATCCGGTTGTAGAAAACTTGACACTTAACTTAATTAAAATGAATCAACCGCGTGTGTAGCCGTGATGGTCTCTTTTCGGAGTCCGGGAAGAGAACACGTTCTCGTGTTATGCTTGAACGTAAGTAGCTACAGGATCACTTCTTGATCACTTTATAGCTGCTCGACCGTGCTTTGCTTCTCTTCTCGCTCTCTTTTGCGTAAGTTAGCCACCATATATGCTAGTGCTTGCTGCAGCTCCACCTCAGAATCCTTTTCCTACCCATAAGCTTAAATTATTTTGATCATGAGGGTGTGAGATTGCTAAGTCCCCCTGACTCACAGATACTTCCAAACAGATGTAGGTGCCGATGATGCCAGTGCAGGGGATGCTACCGAACTCAAGTGGGAGTTCGACGAGGATTCGGTCTGTTACTATGTTTCTTTTCCAGATGATCAATAGAGGAGCCCAGTTGGGACGATCGGGGATCTAGCATTTGGGGTGGTCTTTCTTTATTTTGGTCGTAGTCGGACCTTGATTGTATTCTAGATGATGTATGGATTATTTATGTATTGTGTGAAGTGGCGATTTGTAAGCCGACTCTTTATGTAGCGACCAGACCTCAAACGGTCAAATCTCTGTGCTCAGGTGTCATCCCTGGATCAGTAGTGCTGACACCACACAGTACTTGAAGGATTTATAACAGAGTAGCAATCACACACTTATTACATCGAGTGTCTCAAAAGAGAGTTTATTACAATAAATATGGCTTAAGGCCATCTAATAACGATAACAGTGGAAGGCTTGGAAGATAAGTGAGTCCATCAACTCCAACGGCATCACTGAGTATAGAACCACGACTTAAAGGCACCTTAATCGTCATCTGAAAAGTCTGCAACATTAACGTTGCAGCCCTGAACGGGTCAGCACATGGAATATGCTGGCAATGTAACATATAGAGAGCAATAATGGAATAAGGCTATACTACATGCATATATGGCTGGTGGAAAGCTCTATGGTTACAGTTTTGCATAAAGCCAATTTTTCCCTACTACAAAGGAATAAATTTTATTTATCTATCATGGTAGTTGTTAAACATTGAGAATGGTTGACAGCATTCTCAATCCCAATTAAGAAACATCATTAAAACCCAACAATATTAATTTAGAGTAACATGAT
>NW_024120806.1:0-19065 GCF_003073215.2 Triticum urartu
TTTAGTTTGTTGCTATTGCTTTCTCCATAACTATACATGTTCCTATGACTATGAGATCATGCAACTCCCGAATACCAGAGGAACACTTAGTGTCCTATCAAACATCACAAGTAACTGGGTGACTATAAGGTGCTCTACAGGTGTCTCCGATGGTGTTTGTTGAGTTGGCATAGATCGAGATTAGGATTTGTCACTCCAAGTATCGGAGAGGTATCTCTGGGCCCTCTCGGTAATGTACATCACTATAAGCCTTGCAAGCAATGTAACTAATGAGTTAGTTACAGGATGTAGCATTACGGAACGAGTAAAGAAACTTGCCGGTAATGATATTGAACTAGGTATGATGATACCGACGATCGAATCTCGGGCAAGTAACATACCGATGATAAAGGGAACAACGTATGTCATTATGCGATTTGACCTATAAAGATCTTCATAGAGTATGTAGGAACCAATATGAGCATCCAGGTTCTGCTATTGGTTATTGACCGGAGATGAGTATCGGTCATATCTACATAGTTCTCGAACCTGTAGGGTCCACACGCTTAACGTTTGGTGACAATTGGTATTATGAGTTTATGTGTTTTGATGTACCGAAGGTAGTTCGGAGTCCCAGATATGATCACGGACATGACGAGGAGTCTTGAAATGGTCGAGACATAAAGATCGATATATTGGATGACTCTGTTTGGATATCGGATTGGTTCCGGGTGAGTTCGGGCATTTACCGGAGTAGCGGGAGGTTACCGAAACCCCCCGGGGAGTGTATGGGCCTTATTGGGCCTTAGTGGGAGAGAGGAGGAGGCGGCCTAGGAGGGGGCGCCCCCCCCAAGCCCAATCCAAATTGGGAGGGGGGGCGGCCCCCCTTTCCTTCCTCCCTCTCTCCTCCTTCCTTCCTCTCCTACTCCTACTTGGAAGGGGGGAATCCTACTCCCGGTGGGAGTACGACTCCCCTAGGGCGCGCCATAGAGGGCCGGCCCTCCCCCCTCCTCCACTCCTTTATATACGAGGGAATGGGGCACCCCATAGACACACAAGTTCATCATTGTCTTAGCCGTGTGCGGTGCGCCCCTACACCATAATTCACCTCGCTCATATCGTAGTGGTGCTTAGGCGAAGACCTATTCCGGTAGCTTCATCATCACCGTCATCACGCCGTCGTGCTGATGAAACTCTCCCTCGACACTCAGCTGGATCTAGAGTTCGTGGGCCGTCACCGAGCTAAACGTGTGTAGATCATGGAGGTGTCGTACCTTCGGTGCTAGGATAGGTCGGATCGTGAAGACGTTCGACTACATCAACCGCGTTTTCATAATGCTTCCGCTTACGGTCTACGAGGGTACATGGACAATACTCTTCCCCTCTCGTTGCTATGCATCACCTAGATAGATCTTGTGTGCGCGTACGAATTTTTTTGAAATTACTGCGTTCCCCAACAGATATTTCCTCCCTAATTACATAATTAGTTTTAACACTCCCCCTAATCTATGCTCGACCGTGTAGAATCATCTTCACTATTGTCCGGGAAGCTTTATCATCTTAAAAGATTCTCCTCCAAAATTTCTTCCTAAAATCTTTGATGAGATCCTAAAACATATTCTCACAAAGAGAGATAGCGTAATGTGATGTTTGAACAAGGATATCTCAAGAAGAGACTCCCCCTGACGCTTGCAAGTCCCGAAGTTGTCGCATACCAATTCCATGAACATATTTCTAGAATGTAGAATTTGGTAGAGACTTGGTAAATAAATCAGCAAGATTTTCGCATGATTTAATTTGCAAGACATTTATTTCCCTGCTTTGCTGAATATCATGGGGGAAAACACTTAGGAGAAATATGCTTAGTGATATTACTCTTGATGTATCCTGTTTGCATCTGTGCAACACATGCCACATTGTCTTCATAGATAATGGTTGGTGAATCTATCGAACCAATTCCACATGATTGTTGTATGTGGTTTATCATTCTCCGGGGCCATACAAATTCGCATGTTGCTTCAAATAATGAAATTATTTGAAAATGATTGGTAGAAGTTGCCACCAGAGTCTGTTTCGAAGAGTTCCATGATATAGTAGTGCCACCATGTAGGAACACAAAGCCGGTTTGTGATCTAGCATTATGGGGATTAGACAAATAGCCAGCATCTTCATATACAATCATATCAGAGTCCTGATTTTCCTTGAACTGGAAAATAGACCAACATCCTTTGTGCCTTGGAGATATCGAAAGATATTCTTCACTCCAGACCAATGACGTTTGGTGGGAGCTGCACTATGTCTAGCAAGTAGATTCACTGCAAATGCAATATGAGGTGTTGTGCAATTTGCAAGATACATAAGCGCTCCAACGGCACTGAGGTATGGAACTTCAAGTCCCAACACCTCTTCTCCAGCATCCCTTGATCTGAACGGATCTTTCTCCACCTCTAGAGATCGAACCACCATGGGAGTTTTAGATGGATAAGATTTTCCCATATTGAATTCGTCCAATATTTTCTGTATATAGGCGGCTTGGTGTACCATGATTCATGAGGGATGGTGCTCAGGTTGAACAACTAAGGAAAAAATTTGGTCTTACCCAAATCCATCATCTCAAATTCCATCTTTAAATGATTGTGTGCTTCATCAATGTCTGGTGTGTTGCCAATGATGTTGAGATTATCAACGTACAAATAAATGATGCAAAATCCTGTAGAGGACTTCTTGATGAAGACACATGGGCAATCAACACTATTGGAGTAACCTTCTAAAGAAGGGACTCACTAAGTCGGTTGTACCACATTCGTCCCGACTGCCTTAAGCCATATAATGACTTATTCAGCTTTACACAATACATGTTGTGTTTTGCACTTTTATTTGGGATAGAGATTCCGTCAGGAACCTTCATATATATGTCCGAATCTAGTGACTCGTAAATATATGCTGTCATGACGTCCATTAACTGCATAGATAGACGATTTTGCACTACCAAGGATATAAGATATCGGAAAGTGGTTGCACTCATTATTGGAGAATATGTTTCAGTGAAATCAATGTCGGGTTTCTGCGTGAAACCTTGTGCTATGAGCCTTGCTTTATATTTCACCACCTCATTGTTCTCATTCCGTTTCCAGAGGAAAACCCATTTGAATCCCACAGGGAAAACATTGGGAGGTGTAGGTATTGCTTCAGTGAATACCTTTCTTTTGTTAAGCGAGGCAATTTCTTCTTGGATTGCATCCTTCCTTTTAGGCCAGTCGGAGCGCTTTTGGCACTCAACGATAGATCTTGAATCATGATCAGTGAGAAGGGTATCTATTGGGGATATAACTCCTAGGTATGACCCACCCAGGAGGGGCTGGGTCATGCCTTCTATGGTTCATTATGAAGAAGTCTATGAAAGCCCAGGGCGTAAATGTGGCGATTCATGGAGGCGGGCCTCGATAAGGCCCAGACCGGGGGCTCATAAGCCGCCATGTGCTAACTTGTATCATAAGATAATGATTAGTTGTAAACCGAGCCAGACACGATGTATGAACCGGCCGGGACTCTATAAGCCACCGCATCAACCTATGTATAAAAAGGTGAGACCCGACAATAGGAAAGGTTAAGAAACATCTCATCGAGAACTAGGTCAAGCGGATTCGCTCCCTAGCAATTGAAACCCAAGCAATACAATCCAAGGCAGGAGTGGGCTTTTACCTCCACCGTGAGGGGCCAAACCTGGGTAAATTCCATGTGCCCTTTGTCCTGTTTAACCCCATCAAGCTAACCTAGTTGAGATGGCTCCACACCTAAGTCCTTTTGCTAGGACATCTGTCATGTTAAGTCCATGATAGTTGGCGCCCACCGTGGGGCTGGCGCAAGGTGGTTTTGAGTTATTGAAGGGCAACTTCGTGGGGATCAAGGGATACACCATTGGCAGGATGACTAAGAGCCGTCGTGGCAGGCTCTACATCGATGACTCTGGCTAAGGCCCTGAGGCTGGCTCAATCGAGTACGGGTATCGGGTCCCCTTCGGCCGAATCCACGTCTTCATTGGCAAGATCGGCGAGTCAGAACCTGAGCCGAACACCTGCACCGATGTTGTCGAGATGGCTCAGTGTGCATAACCCGCCAAGGTTCAAGACGCCGTAAGGAACGCCTTTGTTGGTTTCATTCATGGGGTGGATCTCGAGGAAGGGTCTGTACCCGGAGGGGAGACGGCCATCTACTCTGATGATGAGTCCTCAACCGGTGAGACCATCTCAATGTATCAACTGCAACACGGCGGGCTTGGGGACTATTCCGATGGAAACAGTATTCCGGACCCTTATGAGCCGCCGAACAGGGTTCCGATCTTCATGGCCGACACACAACCAATTCTCCGTTCATCAACTCCTGCAGCCATGACTTCTGGCTCAACAGCCAAGGAAATGGCCGGAGCAAGTGGCTCTGTGCACCCGCCTGCTCAAGTCTTGTCTGAGCTCTTGGATGCCTTGGCAACTCTGATGGGGGTAGAGGTGACCCCAGAGACTCAAGCACATCATAAGCTGTACATCGTGAAGCTGCTAGATGAGATAGCCCAAGCCAGGAAAGAGCTCAATGCTGAGAATGCTAGGATGGCGACAGAGCGAGCCACCTTGGATGCACTATCGCAACGGATTCAAGTTGAGGCTTTCCGGTTAAGTTTGGATCAGACTGCATCTGACGCAGTTCTACAAAGGAGGAATCAAAGTCGCCTGCCTCTAGACTATGATGCAAGGAATCTTTTCAATACCCCTGGGGCAGGACCAAGTAACCCGCCCGAGATAAATCAGACCATTGAAGCACCTGTGGCAGGAGCGAAGGCTCAACCCCATGTTACAGATCCACTTCGTTTGAATCTGACCCCGCCTCAGCGAGTGCCGACGCCTCCGTGTCATTTTTCTAACCCTCTGGACAACATGATTGTTGCGTCATCGCGGCTGGCGGCTCTTCCAGTGCAAGGCAAGTCTCCCACAGAGGTTGAAGCCCGGAAGGCTATGGAGCTTCTCCAGACGGCGGTGGCCCAGCAAGCGGCTTATTCCTATAGTCATGAGTGAATTCATTCAACTCCACTCCACGGTCGAAGTTATAGCCGGTGTATTGAGTCGCCAGCAGTTTCGAGCAGTGAGCGTCACCATAACCAGCCCCATGGGCATGACCCGCCACGTGCCGGTAACAATGTTTAGGCTTTGGTAAATCAAGCCAGGGCACATCGAGAGGTGGAACTAGCGGCTCAGTTGGCGGCTCATCAGCAGCCTCAGCTTGACCCATCGATCTCCGTGGAAGCTGGGATGACCTCTAGAATCATGGGTGTGCCATGCCTGGTGCCGGCTTTGCATAATGAGAGATTGCCTAAAGATTTCAAGGTCCCTTGCAAAGTGCCCAATTACACAGCTGATCAGCCTCCGGATGCTTGGATCGAAAGTTATGAGCTGGCCATGGAGATGTTGAATGTTAACGATGCTATGTGTGCCAAATATTTCACCACGATGTTAGACGGGCCGGCACGCACCTAGCTAAAGGGATTGCCCCCTAATTCCATCAACTTGTGGACTAAATTAAAGACGCGGTTCATTCAGAACTTCAATGATACATGTAAGCAGCCTATGTCAATTATCGACCTAGACACTTGCATCCAGCGAGAGGACGAGTCCACCTCCCATTGGGTACACAGGGTCTCCGCTATTATCCATTCATGAGATAGCATCAACATCAGTTCTGCTGTTTTGATTTTAGAGAAGAACTACCGGTTCACTCCCCTCATACAGAAACTGGGGTGGCTTAAACGCCATTGTAACGACATGGGAGAGCTGATGGAGACTCTTATTAAGTATGCCGACTCAAACAATACTAAGGATCCTGATTCAGATGAGGAGAAGTCTGGTAAGGGGAAGAAGAACGACAAGGGGCAGCAGCAGAATACGGTGGGTCAAGGCAACAATTGTAAGCGCAAGCACACGGACGGTGGGTTAGACTTCGTGGCCAACACTAATGTACAGAACAATGATCGCCACTTTAAGGGAAGATTCCAGCCCCAATCTGCAGGTCCAAGGCCTAATTTAGAGGCGATGTTGAACCAACCTTGTCCAAAGCATAGCCGCCCTGATAAGCCGTCAACACACCTATGGAAGGATTGTAGCATCATGAGGGAGTACAAGAATTACAGCCTTAACCAGGACCACAATAATGGCAATGGCCCGCACGGCGTGTCAGGTTCTGATTCACACGGACCTGGCTTTGGAGGTGGCGGTTCAAGTTCCATTTTTCAAGGACAGGGCAGTCAAGGGGGCTTTAATCAGCAGTCCAGTCAGGGTAATTAGCAGCAGCAATCAGGGTATCAGAGCAACCCAAAACAGCTAAATAGTGGGCAGTATCATGTCTTTACCACTAGCTTGTGCAAGTGAGACCAGAAAATTCATGAACATGTGGTGAGTGCAGTTGAGCCGGCCGTACCCCGATAGTTACGATGGTCAGAACAACTAGTTGTATGGAGCCATGAGGATCACCCGCCTCGAGTTGATAATCCAGATCAGTTAGCCTTGGTGGTAGCTCCACAGGTTGGGGGTTACAAGTTCACTAAGGTTCTCATGGACGGAGGTAGCAGTATCAATATCATTTACTATGATACTTTCCGTCAGATGAATCTAACTAATAAAGATCTTAAGCCATCCTCTACAGTTTTTCATGGGGTGGTACCTAGTAAGTCGGCCTATCCAGTTGGTAAAATTGCTCTGTAAGTAGCTTTTGGCGATGAAAACAACTACAGGGCAGAAACATTTAACTTTGGAGTGGTCAAGATCAAAAGTCCCTATCACCCTCTGTTTGGACGGCCGGCTTATGTCAAATTCATGGCACGGCCTTGTTATGTTTATCTGCAGCTTAAGATGCCGGGTCGCAAGGGTACCATCACAGTCCATGGTGATAGGAAAATAGCTCTGGAATGTGAGGAAGGTGACGATGCTTATGCTGAGTCGGTCTGTGCGACGGAAGAGTTGAAGTTTTATAAGGATAATGTTGACCCAGCGGATATGACTCCATTGAAGAAGCCAACATCAGAGCATGACACGTTGCTAAAGTTTAAGTCGGTAGACGATACCAAGCAGATTGACTTGACCCCAGCGATTCATCCAAGCAGTTCACCATTGGTGCCAATATGGATCAAAAATAGGAAAGCGGGCTCATCGAGTTCATCCTTGAGAACCGAGACATCTTTACATGGAGACCTTCAGACATGCCGGGTGTACAGAGGGAACTCACTGGGCACGCTCTCAATATTGATCCCAAGTTTAAACCGGTCAAGCAATTCCTTCGTTGTTTTAATGAAGAGAGATGCAAGGCCATTGGAGAAGAAGTGGCCCGGCTCTTAGTAGTAAGGTTCATCATTGAAGTTTTCCACCCTGAGTGGTTGGCTAATTCGGTGTCGGTACATAAGAAAAACGGCACTTGGCGCATGTGTGTGGACTACACACACCTTAATAAGGCTTGCCCTGCTGATCCATTTGCCCTCCCCCGTATTGATCAAATCATAGATGCTACGGCAGGTTGTGAGCACTTGTGTTTTCTGGATGCTTATTCCGGATAACATCAGATCAAGATGACAGTCAAGGACCAAGAGAAGACGGCTTTCATCATGCCTTTTGGAGCTTTCTGCTATGCGTCTATGCCTTTTGGGCTTAAGAGTGCCCAGACGACTTATCAGTGTTGTGTGCAAAAATGTTTTCACAGTCAAATTGGGTGCAATGTTCATGCCTATGTGGATGATATTGTTGTGAAATCCAGAAAGAAGGAGACTCTGTTGGACAATCTAAAAGAGACCTTTGATAATCTTCGGGTCCATAAGATGATGCTTAAGCCGGCCAAGTGCGTTTTCGGTGTGCCTGTAGGCAAGCTCTTGGGTTTTCTGGTCTCTAAGAGAGGCATTGAGGCTAACCCGGAGAAAATCACGGCTATCACCTCCCTAGCTAAGCCGGCATGCATTAATGATGTTCAACGGCTGGCGGGTCGCATTACAACTTTAAGCCGGTTTATAAGCTGCCTGGGAGAGAAGGCTATTCCTCTATACCAGATGATGAAGAAAACATATCATTTTGTTTGGAGTAATGCTACCAATGAGGCATTTGAGGTGCTTAAAAAGCAGCTCACTCAGCCGCCAGTTCGTGCCGCAAACAGCAGAGCCGTCAGCGTCGCATGGTGGAGCGGAAATAACCTGGCAAGGAATATCCGGTCTAGAGGCTGGTGTATTATGTCAGTGAGGTTCTGATTGAATCAAAGCAAAGATATTTGCATTGGCAGAAGCTAGTATATGGGGTGTTCATGGCCAATTGCAAAGTGAAGCATTATTTTCTTGGTCATCCAATTATTGTGGTCAGCTCTGCTCCTTTAGGTGATATAATTCAAAACAGAGAAGCCACAGGATGAGTGACCAAGTGGGCCATTGAACTGGGACCCGATGGGTTGAAATATACTCCAAGGACAGCTATCAAATCTCAAGCTCTTGTGTATTTCATCAATGACTGGACAGAATTGTAGATGCCTGAGGATAAGCCAGACAACACTTACTGGACAATCCACTTTTATGGGTCTCGGCAGCTTGAGGGCTCGGGGGCTGGAGTTATCTTGACTTCCCAATGAGGTGATAAATTTTGTTATGTGCTACAACTAATGTTCCCTTGCACTAATAATGCAGCGGAATATGAAGCCTTGCTTCATGGTTTACGAGTAGCCAAGGAGATGAATTTAAGCTGGGTCAGGTGCTTTGGTGACTCAGACTTGGTGGCTCAGCAAGTTTCGGGTACTTGGGACTCCAAAGACCCGCTCATGGCGCCTTGTCGCCAGGCGGTTGACGCCATCGCTGGTCATTTCAAGGGTTATCGGGTGGATCACATTGATCGTGGAAAGAATGGGGGATCTGATGCTTTAAGCCGTCTCGGATCTCAGCGTAAGTTGGTGCCTCCAAATATCTTCCTTGACATCCTACATAGCCATTTAGTCAAGTTGCCAACAAAAGAGGATCTTGCAATCCCCGACCCGGAGGCGCAATTAGTAGCGGCTTTTCATGCCACCCCTGACTAGACAGTTCTTTATCTGGCTTATATGACCCGGGGAGAGTTGCGTGAGGATGAAACTTTGGCCAGGCAAATAACCCGGCGGTCTAAGTCAATGACTATTATTAATGGCAAATTACACCGATGCAGTGTCACAGGAGTGTTCCAGCGGCGTGTCTCTCCCGAAGAGGGTCGTGAGAGTCTAAGAGAGATTCATGAAGGAGATGTGGCCATCATGCCGGTTCTAAGTCCCTTATAGCTAAAGCCTTTTGTCATGGGTTTTATTGGCTAATGGCTCATGCCGATGCAGAGGATCTACTTAGCAAGTGCGACGGTTGTCAGAAGTTTTCCAGATGAGCTCATGTGCCGGCTCAAGAATTAAGGATGATTCCAATCACTTGGCCATTTGCGGTCTGGGGGCTGGATATGGTTGGAACTTTCAAGAGATCCAAGGACAAAAAGACACACCTATTGGTGGTGGTTGACAAATTTACAAAATGGGTTGAAGAAGAGCCGATCAGCAAGTGTGATGCTGCCACAGCGGGTCAGTTCCTTAAAATGTGATTTTTCATTTTGGCTACCCTGATAGTATCATCACTGCTAATGGTACTTATCTGTCCAAGGGTGCAATGAAAGAATTCTGTCAACGGGAACATATTCGTCTTGACGTTTCATTACTGGCTCACCCCAGTCCAATGGTCAAGCTGAAAGGGCCAATTAAGAAATCTTAAGAGGCATAAAACCCTAGCTCATGGTCCCTTTGCAGCAGACGTTGAGTTGTTGGGTTGAGGAGTTACCATTAGTATTTTGGAGTATCAATACCACCCCAACAGATCCACGGGTTATACGCCTTTCTTCATGTTGTACGATGTTGAGGCGGTTCTTCCCAGTGACATCCGTCATGACTCACCCCGCGTGGCGGCTTATGTTGAAGCTGACAATGAAAAAGCACGTTAGAATGCTCTTGACTTCTTTTCAAAAAGGATGCTCTTGACTTATTAGATGAGGAGCAGGACCTGGCAGCGGCTCGTTCGGTGATATACCAGCAAGATCTGTGTCATTATCACAGCCGCTTGGTTAAAACTCAAACCTTTCAAGAAGGCGACTTGGTGTTCCAGCTCATCCAGGAGCAAACAGATATGCACAAGTTATCCCCACCTTGGGAAGGGCCCTTTGTAGTTAGAAAGAATCTGGACAACAGGTCGTATTATCTCATTGATGTTTGAGAGCACAAGGACTCCCGGAAATCGGAGGAGGAGACCCGCCGCCCGTGGAATATCGCTCATCTGCGACCATATTACACTTGAGCCACCGGCTTTGGTGTTGTACATACTTTCATCCATGTATATATTATGATTCAGTATAATAAAGCCGGAATCCCTGAGAATTCGGGGCCTCTGTCGTTTCAATTCAAAGAAAAATTGAGTCTTTATTACCTGTTCATTAGTCTCATGGGGGCTTCCTACTCACCGAGCATAGCTATTCACACCCATGAGATCCAATTCTCAAGTCGATTCATTGGTCCCATGGGGGCTTCCTGCTCACCGAGCATAGCTGTTCACACCCATGAGATCCGGTTCTCGAGCCGACTCATTGGTCTCATGGGGGCTTCCTGCTCACCGAGCATAGCTGTTCACACCCATGAGATCCGGTTTCCAAGCTGACTTATTGGTCTCATGGGGGCTTCCTGCTCACCGAGCATAGCTGTTCACACCCATGAGATCCGGTTCTCAAGCCGACTCATTGATCTCATGGGGGCTTCCTGCTCACTGAGCATAGCTGTTCACACCCATGAGATCCGGTTTCTAAGCCGACTTATTGGTCTCATGGGGCTTCCTGCTCACCAAGCATAACTGTTCACACCCATGAGATCCAGTTTCCAAGCCGACTTATTGGTGTCATGGGGGCTTCCTGCTCACCGAGCATAGCTGTTCACACCCATGAGATCCGGTTTCCAAGCCGACCTTGAGTTAAACCTACCTGTTTGCAAGGTGCTACTCCACCAGGTGACTCGTCGAACTCTTGACAGTTAATCTTTTCAATAAGACCCTGAACTTGTCAAGGTTCAAACAGCGGCCTTTTTCACATGAGAGCTGGCTTACAGAGAGCTAGGATAACTCACCCATTATCGCAGCCTCTCTGCTATGTGGCCCGTTTGGACTCTTAGCAGTTACTCTTTTCGATAAGACCCTGAACTGGCTAACGTTAAAACAACGAATTTATGTCACGTGACAGCAGGCTTATGGCACAAAAAACAAATTTTTTTCAAAAACAGAACCGAGTTGCACTCTTCTGGACCCGATCAAGCCTCCGGCTTACAAACTTACACAATTACAGCATCAAAATGCTACTGGTCTACACGTATGACTTCATAAATATTTGGTTTTTTCAAACCGCCCTGGTTATAGACTTTAAGACACCAGAGTATTTATCTTGGACATTATGACCCGCCCTGACGTAAACTGCCAGGGCATCTGTTGTTCACTGTGTGCAGGAATATTTGTGAGATAACATGATATTCCTTGCAAAATTCATTCATGACACATAGACAAATCATCATCAGTTTCAAAAGGATAAAACATGCACGACGGCACGACAGATCATTGTTTCTTACTAGCCTATTACATGGCTCCCCGAGCCCAAATGATTAAGTGTTTCTTAAAAGCACGGTACGGTGATGCGGATTAAGAACCGCCCCGTGGATCAAGTCTCCTAGTCTTGGTGCGTTGAGGCTTCCGGGTCATCCTGCGCCGGTTCTTCTTCTTCTTCCATTCTCTGGAAGTTAGGGCGATGACCAATCGATGCCAGTCAAGCCTTGAAACTCAGCTTCATCATCGATAAGTTCAGACGGATCAATTTCAGGAGCAAAAGTATGCTTATGGATTGGAGGGATAAGATCCACAACATTGTAAGCCGGCGTCTTCATCTTTGAATTGTCTGCTGCATAAGCCGCCTGATATCTCGACAAGTCAGTTTCTTCGACGAGTTTACTCGCCAGTGGACGCATCTCTTTCATGCAAGCAGCAAAGTCCTTCTGATCAAAAGGAGACACGTCCTCTTTGAAACTGGGGCAGCCAGTGGCCAACTCGGCCAGGTCTAATTATGTATGACATGCCTTCGCCCGACTCAAGGCTATAATGGCACGGCTCTAGCAGCCGACCACTTGATTTCTTCAATTCTTGCGGGCAGGACAGAAAGCTTGTTTAAAAGATCATTGATAAGATACGGTGCTTGGTTGGTGTGCGAGATGGTAGCTATTGTGCACTGAGCACCTCTATATAATTGCTCCACCAGCGTATAAACCGCCTTGAGTTTTATCAGCATATCTTGGCCAAGATTGATACTCCTGGGGCCTGTTTAACAGAATACATAGTTAAGTCACCAGGCGGCTTACAAAGTTGAGCATTGGAATTGATCACAATACCTAAGTATTACTTACCAAAAATAGCGGCAGTCATCTGTGTAATATGACGTTTTAAGCCAGTAAATTCTGCGGTGACCTCTTGCAAAGAAGATTTAGTGTTTTCTGCTCTCTGCACCAAGGCAGTTTTTTCTTCAGCCCAGGCGGCTCTCTCTGCATCAAAACCGGTTTTTAGCTTTTCCATCTCATCCAAGCTAAATTTGAACTTGGAGTCAGCTTTCCGGGTCTCAGCCTCTTGCAGTTCGAGTCGGGTCTTTAAATCAGCCAATTGAGACTGAAATTGAGTTGAGGCCTCCTGTAAGCAAGACATTGAACAATTATCAGCAGCTCTATGACAGTATAATACATAAAAACTCCCAAGCCCTTTGCAAGCAATAGCACTTGGCACTTGGGGGCTAATGGGTGCAGAAGTTCTTTCATAAGGCAGTAGCAGACAAATATGGTTCATCTTTTTTCAAAGATAACCCGGCCTGTGAGGGCTATGAGGTGTGACTTTATTCAAAACATACTTTAACTGATCTGGCTCATATTTTTTCAAGGCAAGCCGGTTCATGGGGGCTATGGCTCAAAGTTATTACTATGATATAATGGTTGAAGTCTTTGCCATAGTCAATACAATCTTTCCTATGTCTAAGACTTGGGGGCTTAAGGAATATATCTTAAAGAGACAAAGCAGAAGTTTGTACCTCATATTTCTGGTGCATTTGTTTGACCATGTCAATCTCAAGATCACGGCTAGTGTGCACTTGACTGAGGTAGCCGGAGAGCACTTCACTAATGCCCAGATGAGAGTAATTAGCCATATCAAACTTGACCTTGCGTTTCTCAATCAATTCTTCCTTGGCAGAGTGCTTGGCTAGGATAGTGGGATTCCCTGGCTCTTGGAAGCCAGTGCAGGTGATCAGAACATCTTCAGTACTTTGTTCAAAAGGCTTGATTGGGCTTGGCGGCTTAGCACCCAAAAGGTCAATATTTACATGGTCGGTGGAGGCGCCAGGGTTCTCTGGTGGCGAGTCATCAGCAATTTCCTCTAGGTGTTGCACGGAGGCTTCAGACGCTGGTGCTTGCTTTTGTGGCTCATGAACTTTTGGGTCTTCGGCCGGTTTATTTGTTTTTGCCTTCTTACTAGGATTTTCCATCCCACTGCAAGAAAAAGTTCAAGAGGTTAGTATATATGTACAAGTGTTAAATAACGAAGGCAAAAGTTATTACCCAGGGGCGGCCTTGAGAGCAGGCAGCTAGGTGTGAGATGAATCGCCAGAAGAGGATGGGAGGTTCCCTGATAATTTGAGTCGAAAGGATTAAGGGGATGGCGTATAATACCCACCTCTGGATAAAAAGAGTTTGAATTCTGAGGCTCCTCTTTCCGGCGCTTGCGCGGGGCTGGTGTGTTGGGTAACCAGGAGGATAGCTCTCCGCCTCCTCTAGTCTGAGTTCTATGGCGGTTCTCATGTTGTTGTTGCTTCAAAATAAAGTTGGGATCCAGGTAAGCTAGGGGATGAGAAAACCTTACTTTCTGGGTTACTTGTTGGATTTTCTGTCTTGGCAAAGGCTCAGATTCGGAGGAAATAATAGTTACCTCTTCATCACCCGCCTAGCTGGTTTTCGCGTCATCCTGATAGCAATCAGTGTCAATAAGATAATTGAAAAGGAGCCAAGAGAATCAAGGTCTACCTCCGACTCATTGTCATCATCTAAAGTAAACAGTTCTGAGGTGGTTGATTTCTTCTTATTCTTCTTAAGGACTTCTGATGTGGAGCATCCTACGATCATCCCCATGTACACTACGACTTCTCCCCAAGCCCAAGTGCCCACATGTTGGGGCCTCAAGCATACCCCATTGGACACAAGGTGAACTCTCTCCTTTCCAAATCTTCCCTTTCTGCATGTAACACATGGATGCTACTTCAAGCGCGGACCTTGTGCATACTCAGGTCCACCCGAGTAGACCATGGAGAGCCTAAGGACCAAGGCCAAGTGTGTGCGGGAGGAAAGGAAGGAGAAGGAAGAAGAGCCAGCTGCTATAGCGGCCGGACATCCGGCCCCAGCCCGGACACCCTGCCCGACCCCCGGAAATCCGGCCCCTTCCTATCCAGAGAGCTCCGGAAGTGACCCGACAGCCCGGACATCCGGCACCATGCCCCGGACATCCGGCTCCTCCTGAAGCCCTGGACATCCGGCCCCTTCACCCAAAAATCTGGCCCCTCTTCATAGAATGCAACTGAAGCCAATCAAGTCCATCCCGGACATCCGGCTTTCGTGAGCCGCCGGACATCCGGCCCCCAGCCCGGACATCCGGCACCTGCCTGTGCGCAGAGATCGGGCAAAGGGCCCATGTATCCCCCTCTCACTTACCCCTTCGTGGGCTAGCACTATATATAGACCCCCTCCTCCTCCTCCTAGTTAGGGTTACCGTTGTGATAGCTCATATGTGAGATAGAGCCTCGCTCATCCATCCGGATCTACTCCACCGAGAGAGACCATCGCCTCTTCATAGAAGATCCACTTGGATTCAAGACCACTAACGAGAAGGCCTCAAGACCTCCTCATGGAGAAGAACTCGTTATCTATGCATCGTCCTTTGTTCGATTTGGATCATGTATCTCTTTGTGTTTCGAGGATCTAACATATGTGTGATAGTATCTTGTTGGTTTGAGTGATTCTCTCGTGTTTCCCCTCATGATTTATCCTCATGTTCTTCTTGTTCATCGCGGGATCCGCTCCTTTCATGAAATATCGTCCATCTAGGGTTCCACCCTACATCATCTTGGTATCATGAGCCACGCTGATCATGATTTCGGATCCTCCCCTCTTTATTTTCTAGCTTTTTTGTTGATTTCGTCCTAATTTCGAAAATCCCCACCAAAAATAGCCCCCAAATTTTTTTGTGATTTGTTAGTGTGATGATGTTTTGTTGATTTTGATTCATGGATTCATCATGTTATTAGTGGATCTATCTTTCCCCCAACTTTCCCCACTTTCCATCCACGAAATCCATAAAATTTCGCCCCCAAAATCATCAATTTCCGCCCCCAAAATCGAGTTCCTTGAGTTCATCCTCGGATTTGGAGCCCAGACATCCGGCCCGTAGCCCCGGACATCCATCCTGTAAGCCTAGACATTCGGATCCTGGAGCACAAATAGCACGTGGTTCTGGACACCAGGTCCCGGATTTTCGGCCAAACCCCCGGATGTTCGGCCCCTGGCATTTCAGCCTTCGGTGTTTCACCGTTTTGACCATAACTAGTTCATCCGGAGTCCGTTTTTGACGTTCTTCAGCTAGTTTTGAAGCTATTGACATCCCCCATCCCACAAAAATACTACCATCATCATTTGACTCCATCAAATTTTAGGAACTTTGGCATCTTTGCCTAGGGCTTCCACCATATCATCCGCATAACCACCACCGACTTCCGCAACCTAACCCATTTTGTTCCCCATTCCATTTGTGGTTGTTTGAGTTGTGATTTGAGTCTCCTAAGGTGTTTAGGCTACTTAGGGACGGTTGCTTCTTCATCAACCACCACCATTACTTCCGCATAGGCTTGACCACCATACACTTCCTCCACCCAACTTAACCCAATTTTGCTTGTGTTGTGAGTTGTGTCTCCTAAGGTGTTTCGGCTACTTAGGGACCATTGCTTCAACTCCGACACCATGTATAGCCCATCATACCCTTACGCCACCTTAACCCATTTTGACCGAGTTTCCACCAATACTTCCACAACCACCACCGCTTTTCCGCTACCACCATTTGACATTTGCCTTTGGAGATTTTGAGTTTGCGGTTTTTCCGTTTCCTAAGGTGTTTCGGCTAATTAGGAATGGGTCGACATCGACAACACCGCCTCTCATCATCGCCACTGACGGTAACCTCGATGACATCAGTGTACATTCTCCCTTGCCATTACAGCCCATTTTGCTTCACTTGCCTATCGAGACTAGCCATTTGAGTATTGTCGGCAATGTAACTTGTGCACATTAGTGATCTACACCTTCCATTGCATACATACCATATCATATTGGTATCATCATATCATCTCCTGTGCCACAAGATTGTTCCTGCATATACACAATGGCTATCTTGGTTTGTGCATTTCGCAAAGTGACCAAAAACAAAAGAATAAAGCTTTTAAGCAAAAGATAAAGAGCAAAGAAGCTTGTAAGCAATATCCATAACATCATACCACACTGCATATAAGATTTTCATATCAGATCATCTTGGATCATCTTGAGAGGAACACCGGGAACCATATATACATAGTATAATTGGGGAAGAAGTCATTGCATTTTTGTCTCCTATAGATTGTGCACAAGTGTCGTATCCGCCTATTGAGCAATCATGCTAGCATCTCTCTAGAGTTGTGCAACAAGAGCACTTTTCGTGTATTCCACATTTTGAGCTCATTCCTTGGTTGCACGACCCCATTTATCTATCTGTGTGCGTGTTTTCGTGTGCCATTCATTGCTATTGGTCTACTTGTTTCACTTGCAAATTTGTGAATCTCTTTCAACTTTATTGACTCTTGCTAATATTTTGCATCAAAAATTTTGTGCCACTATCCTCACCAAGCTCCATCCAAAGCTTTATTTATGTAGGAGTGAGAAATTGACGAGATCGGTACCAATTATGCTATTTCCTTGTTACATCATTGAGTGATCATTGATCCATTTTCAACATCGGTCAAGGTACATTTGGTATATTTTCTCGAGTCTTGTGATGGATAGGCAAGGCATTTCATCTCTGGTCTTCGACAACAATGACGGCATGAACAACTACATCACCAAATCATCAATCTTCGATCTACAACAACAAATGCAAGGAGCTCAATCAAGATTACGAGAGCGCATTGACAACCTCGCCATCGACATGCGACACTCCGAGATACGTACAAGAGACTACCTTGACAACAAGCTTTTCGCACAAAAGGAGGAGGAAGATGCAAGGATGGAGGAGATTTGGACCTTGTTGATCAACCATTCTTCCCCTTCATCATCCTCAAGGCGACGGCGAGCGAGTCGACCATCTTCGGAGCGCCCATGCGATGCAAGTGCAAGTCGTCCACGTCCACATCTACATGGCGACCATCATCATGTTTGTGATCCACATCGTCATGAAGAGCAAGTCACCTCAAGCAACATGTGTGCGACGACGAACACCATCGAGCTCAAGTATGACAACGACACCATCAACATGAAGATGAAGATGCTCCAGATGCGCCTACCTACAAGTCCCGACAAGCTCTCATCAAGTTACGGCCAAGCTTCATGAGCAAAACAGAAGACCGCGAGACAAGCACCACCAAGAGGACGCTACGGCTACTGCCACCACCACTTCGGCATCTTTGCCAAGTGATATAAAGGCATCTTTGCCTTTGGATGTAGGGCATCTTCACCTACTTCCCACGAGTATGCCTACATTGATGTAACGCCCTCGATGCGGCTATATCTCCCACGTGTCGAAGCACAACTTAGAGGCATAACCGCATTGAAAGCAATGTCGCAAGTGAGGTAATCTTCACAACATCGCATGTAAATAAATAAAGGGGAAAGGTACATAGTTGGCTTACACTCGTCTCCTGGCTCTACCCAAGAAAGAACAACAAGCAAAAAGGAACACAAATGCTCAAGCAACATGGTGCAAACATGGTATGATATGCGGGAAGCGATATGTGATGCAAATGCATGATTTGGAAAGGAATGATTGAACCTGGCCTCAACTTGGAAATCCAAGAGTGCCACTGGAAATGTGAGATGATTTCGGTCGAAATCGATATAAAGATCACCGGAATCAGATGCACGGTTTGGAAATGGCAAGCAAAACAAATATGGCACCCCGGTCTGCGATAATCAGCAAGTGACCTTCTAAATGCATCAAGATAAATAAGCTACTGCACTCAAACATGGCAACAAAATACACGGCAGGGATCCACTCATGATGCTTGACAAAACATGAACACTGAGATACGGCTAATTCACTCAATAGCAGGTTCAAACAAGCATGGCAAAAGTGCAAAAGATAACAGGTTTCAGACTTAGTGAAATTAACAGCATGTCAGGAATTTATCATCAAGAAGCAATGTTCGGAGCACGATAAAAGCATGCTACAGGAACATATCATGGAAAAGCAAGGAATGGCATGAAGATACTCAAAGCATATAACAAAAGTCCCTTAGTGACCATGAGCCAAAAGGGATCAGAAAATACAATTGCAACCATGTGAACATAGCAAAAACATAAACATATTCAGACTTAGTGAAAAACTGGAGCATGGCAAAACAGATAATGAGTAGGCATGTTTACGAGCTCGATGCACTCACTACGAGGCATTGCATGACAAACTAAGCATACAGCCAGCAAATAGACTTGGCAAGAACAACATCATAGCATGCACGTATCAACAACAACAAGCTTAGCAAAATTGCAAAACATGTTAACAATCTGCCAGGAACATTTTATAGCAAAAGTAGAGCTTGATTGACTCAATCTAGGGTGCTCCATAATTTCAAACAAATACATGGATGGATAGAGCACCACAATATCTACAAAACATCCTTACTGATCATGCTAAAAAGAGGCACGGATCACTAGGAAACAACATGAACATATGGCATA
>NW_024120807.1:0-9456 GCF_003073215.2 Triticum urartu
GGGTAGAGGTAGACGGCGGGGTTGTGCCCTCTGTTGACCAGCATGAGGTCGAGCGGGGAGAGCCACATGCCTCTCCTAGGCGTCTCCTGGCAGGGTGGCACCATGCACGACTCCACCACCTCCACCTCGTCCACACCCATTTTCGTCGCTTTCTTCGTAGAAAGCACCGCGCCCATTTTTCTCCTGCTGACTGAGCTGAGGTCGAGTGAAGAGACAGATGTAGCGCTCTTGCAGCAGCTCGCGCGCTTCTCCCATTTTATAGTCTACATGCACAGACGTGCACACGGTCCAGGGGTTTATGTTCTTAATTAAAATGATTTTTTTAATTTGAATTGGATAGTGATGGGAAGGATGTGGATGTTCCCACTTGCATTGTGTCGGCTTTGTACCCTTAAACAGGGAGATTATCATGGTTCAATTCAAATTGTTCCTAGAAAAGACTTGTGTAAACCGTTTTGCAAAAAATAGGTATAAAAAAGTAGACCTCTAAATATGAAGTGAGATAGATGGCTTGGGAATGGTTTTCTGTATGGACACTGTGGTGAATCTGTGGGATAGATCTGAGAGGATATGTTTTTCACAGTTCACTACTTAAAATCTAGCGAAGATGGCATTGGTCGGTAATTTCTTTTGTTTTAAAGTGGATCTAATGGTCGTGGTTTTCTGATGTTTAAAATGAAAGGTTAGATGTTCCTAATTATTGTGAATTTTTCTAGTGTAATTCTTTTTATTCTGTTTAGCTCGGTTAGCCCGTCAAATACTTTTTATATGAAATAGAGAATATGTTTTTAGTTCATTACTAGTACTTCAAATGTAGTGAAGATGGCATTGGTGGGTAATTTCCTTTGTTTTAAAGTGGATCTAGCGGTTGTGGTTTTCTGATGTTTACAATTAAAGGCTAGATGTTCCTAGTTACTGTGGGATTTTCTAGCGTAATTCCTTTTTTTCTAGTTAGCCCGGTTAGCCCGTCAAATACTTTTTTATAGATAATAAATTCCGGTCGCAAATGTGCACGTGGCCCGGTTGCTCGCTCGCGGCAAGTGAGCTAGCTAAATGATACTCTCTCCGTCCTACAATGTAAGACGGTTTTTAAGCTACATTGTTTGACGGAGGGAGTAGTACTCAAAGACAACAACACTGCAGCTGCGCACCACCCACTGATGAACCGAAAAAGGAAACAAGCCAACGGTCCCCTTGATGGCTATATTTCAGCTCTCCAAAATAAATAGATGTCCCACTTCCTCTCTCTCTCTCTCTGTCTCCATGTCAATCAGCCCACGTAAAAAATGATGCAGATGTGCACGCAACGCCACACACATTTGTTTTTGGGGGGACATGGTGGTTGGAGTTAAGGCACACGAAAATGACAATGGGCAGGAACATGACGGCGACTGGGGGAAGTGGTGGATCCTTGAGAGTGAGAGCGGGCTCGCGCCATGCGTGGTGTGGTGACCATGGCGAGTTCATCGTGGATAGCCTGCCCTCCGGTATGGTAGGACGATGACGGAGGAGAGCAGCGAAAGAGTGGACGAGCTCGCGTGCTCCTGTTATTGTAGACGAATGGTACAAGGGCACGTGGGGACGGCAATTATGCCTCATGGAAGCGAAGAGGGAAAAGTGTGGATATGAGTGTAGGCCCCCCGTTGTATAGGCGACGGAGTTAGGCGTCACCGTAACGAGTCAAGGATGGTGTGCCATTGGTACCTGATCGATTCACATACCTGCGCCGGTATGTGCAACGGCGTCGATTGCCAGGAAACGCTTGACAGACGACTAGCACATGGAGTGTGATGACCCAAAAGAACCTCAGATGCTTTCACTGGGCGCGGCGAACCCATGGCGACCTTGGCGGCGGATGAGGACGGCTTCGAGTTCCTCTCAGATCCCGTCGACAGGTGTGCTTCCCCCAACCTGTTTCCCCTCATATGGTAGATTTCTCCTTCGGTGCTGTCTCATAGATCTCCATGGAAAACTGCTGGCCAGGTTCCCCATTATGGCGATGCACGAGACTGTGTGCCCGTCCCCCAATCGACCTGTGATAGATCTAGTGGAAGCAGCCAACGCATGCAGCATACACGAGGTGGCTGACGGGGGACGCCACTTTAGCTCGATTTGAACAGGGTTTGCGATGCCGCTAGCACAGCTTCGACGGCAGAGTCCGAACAATCTACCGGCAAAGACGACCCGCAGGCTCCGGGCTGGAAAAAAGGTAATTGGTGTGTGTGCTTAGTGCATTCCTGTTGAGACGAATATACTGTTGTAGATGAGCGTCGTTGAAAGAATGCTGCTTTATACAATGGTTCCAGGAATACGATTTAGTTCTGTGATCAATTTCTATGCGGGGGTACATCATTGATGCAGGGGTGTGTGGGATGGGCTCCTATGGAGCAGCCGCCAGCAGATTTTGTGCCCTTGAGAAAACAATCAGGGGATACGCAGAGACGAACATTCATACAGTAGTTGTGCCTGAACTTGGAAGTTCGATCAACTCATTTGGCGAGGTGTACGATTACTATAATTTGTGTTCCTGGAAGATTGGTTTCGGAATTAGGTACAGGAAGAGTGGATTGAGCATGGACAGAACCAAGTGTGACAACTAAAAAAAGTCTATGCAGGAAATTGAATGTGATTGCTCGGTACGCCATAGCTTCCAGCAGCTGATGCATTTTATTTCTACGTGCCTAAAACATTAATAAAATTTGTTCTGCACACTTGTTACAGAAATGTTTTTATGCTGATCGTATCAGGTTGACATGTATTAATAATATTATATGTAACCATATACAGACCAGTGCCGAGCAAATGGAGGTTGCAATACAGAAAGTCAAGCCAAATGTGCTACACCAGTGGTGCAAAATGGCATGTGTTGAAGAAGCTGGAAGAGTGTCTTGGGCATCTGTACACAAACAGAAGCAATTTCAGAGATTATTTCCACAAGATAGGTCATCACATGCTGACGGTTGATGGGTTCGAGAAAGCATGGAAAGACTTGATGGATGCGTACAGATTGCAGAAGAACACATACTTGACTCTGTTCTACTAAGTCAGGACCAAGTGGGAAGAGCGATACTTCAAAGGTAAATTTTGTGCCAAGGTGACAAACACTCAACAGAGTGACAGTGCTAATCATATGCTTTCAGCATATGTCCCCGTGAGCTGCCCTATGCATTTGTTTGTTTGGCAGTACATGATTGTTATTCAATCGTGAGGCAAGCGAGAATCATGAAGAAAGGTGGACAAAAATTGCAAGTTTTTTGCCCAAAGATCAATTATTTTGATGTGTTCGATGTTCGGTTACTATATTGATGTCTCTGATCTTACTATATGACTCCGGTAATGAAGGTGAATACTCCACTAGAGTTGCATGCAAGCAATGTGCACACCCTTGCTATGTTCGAGAATTTGGTGAGCTTCTATATGAGGCAGGCCAATACAAGGTTGAGGAGGTCGAGAAGACCAGAAGGGTGTGAGGTACTTGGTTCGAAGATACCACCGAGAGAAGCACAAAAAAGTGCTGCAAGGTGGTCTATGAAGTTCAAGTGCTGAATCAGGGTAAGGAGATAGCATGATAATGTGGAATTTTTGAACATACAGGATTGATGTGTTGTGTATTGTCATGATGTGAAGGTAGAATTGTTTAGTTTAGTTTCCAAGGTTATGATGTGCTGCAAAAAAAAAAAACAAAACAGACTCATGACGATGCCATGTTCGCAGGTGCTTGACTTCCGAGGCTTACATGGATACTGGCTCACATCATGAAGAGGTGCTTCCGGAACACTTGATGTGCCTGCAGAAAGATCAGCTATCTAACAACTCCGTAACATCCAAACTTTTACACATACACCCTGTAGGTTATGCAGCTGGGTGGTGCAAACACAACAACATATGAACAACAGAGCAAGTAATCGGTTTGCTAAAATTGGCAATGCAGAAACTGACCCCAGTAGTTGCTGTCTGAGATGGGCTTGGATCGGAGGATTGCCTTCAAGCAAGCCTAAAGTTGTAGTGCATGTGGTGCCAAGTTCATTCGGAGGGTCAATTACTTGAGGCAAACGCGACTATCTTTGATTTATGTTTTTCTTGCAGAGGGCTCATCAAGCCGTGTGCAACCAATTTTCGGGAGTAGTGTTTTTCCAATAATAATTATGCAGCTAGACTGAGCGAAGCAGTTGTGTCCGATCAATTTGCTGGACTCCCAGTGTCTATGGCGTACTATAAATCTGTCGCAGTTGGGTACATGTCTATGCTGAAGTGTATGATTTCCGAATGGTTTGAGAAATTTAATTTGGGAGGACAGTTTTCGAAGTACACATTGCACACGTGTAAACTTCTTTGCGCCAGATGTGTTTGGACCAGATGTGGGGCATTTTCTTCTTTGAAATGTAGATGTGGGGAACCTCACTGAAGGAACACGTCAGTTTTTCGGAGTACAGCACACGGTGTTAGCGAGTCGGCACCTCAGAAAGTAGCCCTAACGGAGAAGGAACGGACCTATACTATGTAACGTGCCAAGATGGTACAGGTCAGCACAGGACATCCACTTCGTTATGTATGAACGGACGGCGACACTGCATGTGAGCCACGGAAGGACCTTGCGCGCAGAATATTACTTTATGGATGGAACTGTATATCCAATAGTACATGCCACCGGGAGCATCCCGAGATGAATGAATGACTGCCGATTTCATGATCAGGCGAGCCCGGGCACGCCTACAAATTTTCGGATGACGGTGTTGCTATCTCGGGAGCAAGCGACGCACATGCCCATACGTACCGATCGTTCTGTTTTCTCTCTCGGCAACTCTAAATGATCCCTTATCTGGCGTTAAAGAAGAATAAATTTGGTTTTCCTCCCTTACACCGCACCTTGCCGATCCCTTAAATCTCAGAAGGGACAATCAAATTATCCTTCATCACCTAAAAGCCCTCCAATCTTTCTAAATATACCCGAGCCGTTCTCGGATAAGGAAAAATCCCGCCTCCTCTGTCGCCGCCGGAAACCACCCGCGCCGCCACCCGCGCCAAAGAAGAGATTGGGAATAAAAAAAAGTCCACCGAGTTCAAGCTCGGCCTCTAGCCGCGACAAAGGCCGCCAGGCGGGCGAGTGCCTCTCTAGCGCCGGACCGCCGCTCCCGATGATGCCAAAAGAGCTCGAAAGCCGAGGACGGCGGCATTTTCCCTAGCCAGGAGGCCGTGAGGAAGAAGAAGAAAAAGTTGACGCCGGCGCCCAGTCCGATGCCGACGGCATGTGCAGCATATTCGGCGACACCCACGGGCACTGGTCCAGCGCATCCAGTGGTGGTAGCCGGCAAGAAAGGTCGCGTCCGCCAAGTGCTCGATGAAATGCCTACAATGTACAAAAACATCTTCAACATTTCAGCCGATCGGTGATTGTGGGTAGCCGGTGGTGATGTAGTTTCTTTGTTTCGTTGTCATAGTGCGGAGATGAACATAGCCGAATTCTTAGCATTTTTGGAGTCGTTGGCCATGATGAGACTTGATCAGCTCAACTACGACTCCATTTGGCATCACTCGGAGGTGGCCCAAGAAATTGAGCAAGAGGAGGTGGCCGAGGAAGAGGAGGTCGATGCTTGGATGAACATTTCCATGGATGCAACAATTGGAACGTATCAAACCATGACTATTTTTTGGGAGAGAATTACTGACTGCTACGTACAACAACTTCATGGAGGTGACATCAAGCCGTATGCAAGGTGTTGGGGATATAACTAATTGTGTAAGCCGCCCAGGAGGGGCCGGGTTATACAATGAGTATTCATCAGAAAAAGCCCAAGACCAAGCATGGAGATGGTGGTTCAATAAAGGGTCTAAAGCCCACATGCGACTTAAGGCCCATAGAGATAAACCGTCATGATGGCATGACTTGTATTGTAAGGTAGAATTAATTAGTCACCGAGCCAGACATTGTCTATGAGCCAGCCGGGACTCTGTAAGCCGCAGGGCGTCAACCCGTGTATATAAGGGGACTACCCGCTGGCGGCTTAGAGAAAGAAAACAACCAATCAAGAATCGGGCATAGCGTATCTCGCTCCCTGGTCATCGAAACCTCAAGCAATACCAACCCAACTAGACGTAGGCCTTACCTTCACCGTAAGGGGCCGAACTAGTATAAACCTCCCGTGTCCCTTGTCCCGATTAACCCCTTTAAGCTTCCTAGTTGCGATGGCCCCACGACTAAGTCCTTGCAAGAGGACATCTGCCGTGACAATTCCACGACAGTTGGCGCCCACCGTGGGGCCAGCGCATGGTGGATTTGAGTTCTTGAAGGGCAGCTTCGAAGGGCTCAAGGGATACGCAGTTGGCCGGATGACCAAGAGTCGTCGCGGCAAGATCTACATCGATGACGAAGGCTGGGCCCCCGACGCCGACTCAATTGAGTACAGGTACCGGGTCCCCTTCGGCGGAATCCACGTCTTCATCGGCCGGATTGGTGAGCCGGGCCCTGAGCCGGACAACTGCACCGCCCTCATCGAGACGGCTCAGCGCGCGAGACCCGCCCCGGCTCAACCCGTCGTGAAGCGTGCCTTTGTGGGCTGCATCAACGGAGGGGAACTTTCTGAAGGATCTGAAGGTGGTGGTGAGACGGCCGTCCTCTGTGATGGTGATTCGTCCGCCGGTTCAACAGATTCGCTATATCCAGTGCAAGATGGCGGGCTTGGGGGCTGTTCCGATGGCAGCACTATTCCGGACCCCTTTGAGTCACCAAACTGGGCAGGAGTCTTCATGGCTGGTACTCAACCCGGCCAAAATTCTACGGCCTCAGCAGCGATAACGTCCGGGTTAGGAGCAGCCGGGGCAGGAGGCCCTGTGCGCCCACCGGCTCAGGTGCTGATGGATCTCATGCATAAACTTATAGCCCTGTTAACCGCCACAGTTATCCCTGCGAATCAAGATGAGCATAATGTAGAGGTGGCGCAGGTTCATGAGGAGATCGCTCCGGCCAAGGAGGCTTTAGCAGCTGAGGACGTCAGGTTAGCCATAGAACGGGCGGCTTTGGATGCTCAGGCGCAGCAGCTCCGGTCAGAGGATTTCTAGCTTACCATGAGCCTGAACGCGTCTAATGAGGTGATGAGGAGAAGGCATCAGAAAACTCAGTCCCGTTTACCTCCGGTTTACGATCCACGGAACCTCTTCACGACACCCGGAGCTGGTCCAAGTAACCCGCCGGAGGTCAATCAGTTCATGACAGCCGGGAGTCCGGTTCAACCTCAGGTGACGGCACCTCCTCATGGGAACATGGCACCACCCCGTTATGTACCGATACCACCGGGTCACTTCTCCATCCCCATGGAGAACTTAATTGCAGCGTCAGCATGTTTGGCAGCTCTTCCAGTGGACGGTGATGATCCGACCGCAGTGGAGACCCGGAGGATCAGAGATCTCGTTCAGACGGCCCTGGCTCAGCAAGAGACCTATTCTTATAGCCGGGACAGGATTCATTCAACCCCACCGCCCTGGTTAGCTCCAACTCGTCCAAACCGGAGCCCGAGTTACAACAGGCACATGGAGTCAGAGGCTTTATCAAGCAACGCTCAGCGCCGTAACCAGCCCGACGGTTATAACCCGGTGCAGGACCGAATAAGTCAGGAGGACGAGCGGGCGGCTCAACTGGCGGCTCAGCTGACGGCACAGGAGGCCCTTCCAGATTACCCAGCGACTTCCGTAGAGGCAGGAGTAGCCACCAGAACCGGCGGTGTTCCTTGTTGGTGCCGGCTCTACGTAATGTGCGTTTGCCCAAGGACGTCAAGGGACCTCGAAAGGTGCCGAATTATACGGCCGACTTACAACCTGGGACATGGATCGAAAGTTACGAGATGGCCATGGAACTGTTGGAGGTCAGCGATGCAGCAATGGCTAAGTACTTCACCATGATGTTGGATGGAACAGCCCAGTCTTGGTTAAAGGGCTTGCCGCCCAATTCCATTAGTTCATCGGCCGAGCTAAAGGCCCGATTCATCCAGAACTTCAAGGACACTTGCAAGCAATCTATGTCAATTGTGGACTTAACAAATTGCAAGCAAGAGGAGGGTGAATGCACAACTCATTGGGTGCGCCGGGTCAAGGAGATTATACACTCATCTGATAAGATGGATGCCGGCTCTGCAGTCCTCATGTTGGAGAAGAATTGCCGCTTTGAGCCGCTGAGACAGAAACTGGGGCGCCTTAAGCGTGATTGCAATGATATGGGTACGCTGATGGCGGCTTTAGGCAAATACGCCGATTTTGATAGGACCAAGGATCCCCCGTCTGATGAGGAAAAGACAGGGAAGGGAAAGAAGAACGGCAATGGAAAGGGTCAGCAGCATAACCCGATGAATCAAGGAGGCAATAAGCGTAAGGTGAAGGGTAACCCGGAGTTTGTGGCCAACGCCAATGCGCAGGGTAACAATCAGAGACGTAAGGGAAAACCGCCCCCTCGATCTGGCGGGTCAGGTCCATCTCTTGAGCAGCTACTCAATGAGCCCTGTCCGAGACACGGCACCCGGGAACGACCCGCCACCCACTTGTGGAAAGATTGTGCCATCATGAAGGCTTTCAAGAATTCCAACACGTTTGATAGTAATCATGGGTCGGGCGGCGACTCAGGCGCCGGCGGCTTCCATGGCCCGGGCGGCGGTTCAAGTTCCGGCTTTCAGGGAAATCAGGGCGGCTATAATCAACAGCAGTCTGGTCAAGGCACTACTAGGAAAAAGGCTAAAGATAGGATTGACACTAATGGCGCACCAGAGAAGTGGTGCGCCATTACTATATACTAATGGCGCACCACGTGCAGATACACCATTAGTGTGGAAGACACTAATGGCGCACCAGGCAAAAGGTGCGCCACTAGTAAAACAATTTTCTTTTCATTTTTTCAAACATACTAATGGTGCATCTGGGCAAAGTGCGCCATTAGTAGTTAGAACTACTAATGGCGCACCGGCGACAAAGTGCGCGAGTAATTTTTTTTTACTTTTTGGCAAAACTACTAATGGCGCACCGTTGCACAGTGCGCCATTACTAGTTTAAACTAGTAATGGCGCACTGTGCCACGGTGCGCCATTAGTATAATTTTTTTTTAATTTTTTGCAAAACTACTAATGGCGCATGTCTCTGTGGTGTGCCATTAGTATGTTGGGTTACTAATGGCGCATGGCTTAGTGGTGCGCCATTAGTAACCTGGGACCCCAACAAGATATTTTGGACAGCCACACCTACCCACTCACTTTCCCCACTTCATTCCCTCCACCTCCTTCTCCAAGCTTTCGGCCGCCTCCTCCTCTTCACCTCATTTCCACCATAGATTCAGCAAAATTAAGTGGTGAAATTACCTTTTTTTTGATAGGTAAGTAAGGGGAAAGCTATCTTCATGTTGTAGATCTACTTTTTTTCTCCCTAGCTCGCTCCAACAACGTGCACATGCACTTTTTGTGGCCTAGCTAGATCTATGTATGT
>NW_024120808.1:0-10176 GCF_003073215.2 Triticum urartu
CCTGCTGAATGTCTTTTAAATTCTAATGAATTTATGGTTCCTCCAAAGGTCTTTGGGAGTGTTTGTTTTGTGCATGACTATAGAAATTCGGTTGGGAAATTAGATCCCCGTGCTCTAAAATGTGTGTTTATGGGTTATTCCCCCTCAAAAAGGGCTATAGATGCCGGTGTCCTTCAGAGCATCGTTTTTTTGTGAGCATGGATGTAATTTTCCGTGAAAATGAACCGTATTATGGGTCAAATGTTGGGTCTGGTTTTTCCTTGTCACCTCCTGATGAGGAGCAAGAAAGGGGAAGTGAAGGGCCTGTCCTTGTTCTTGCTCCCACTTTAGGTGATTCCCCGTCTACTGATAACACTCAAAATCAGGGGGAGGAGAATCATGGTGTTAGCGATGATAACTCTTGTCATGGAGACGAGGGCGATGTCACTGGAAACTTATCACTTCTATCTCAAGGTGAGGAGTCTCAAATGCGTGAGGGCCCAGGTACCAATACTATGCCTTCTAATTCTGTAGCTCCTACTAGCACATCAGGGCAGAGTGATAATCAACTTTCTACTCCTGTAGACAATTTACCTATTGCCTTACGAAGACCAACTAGAACTCGAAACACACCAGGATATCTTAAAGACTACAAACATGATATAGCCAATTACATCTCCTACAAATATTGTAGTCCATCCCTCCAAGGTTTTATTGCTTCTCTAGATCTTGTTTCTATACCAAATAACTGGAAAGTAGCCTTGGAAGACCCAAAATGGAAGGAAGCAATGCTGGATGAGATGAGAGCATTGGAGAAAAACAAAACTTGGGAGCTCGTGAATCTACCTCCAGGTAAGCAACCGGTGGGATGCAAATGGGTGTTTACTATTAAGCACACCCCGGAGGGTAAGATAGATAGATACAAAGCATGCCTTGTAGCCAAGGGGTACACTCAGACTTATGGTATAGACTATGATGAAACCTTTGCACCTGTGGCAAAGATGAGCTCTGTGAGGACTCTCATATCTTGTGCAGTTAATTTTGATTGGAGCATCTACCAGATGGATGTAAAAAATGCATTTCTTCATGGCGATCTTCATGAAGAGGTGTATATGCAAATTCCACCAGGTTTTGAGTCCAGTCGTAATATAGGAAAAGTACTACGCCTACATCGTTCCTTGTATGGGCTGAAACAATCACCAAGGGCATGGTTTGATCGTTTTAGACAAGCTATGTTGAAAAGAGGCTATCGACAGAGCAATGCTGACCACACATTGTTCTATAAACATTCCAATAACAAGGTAGCAATCTTGATAGTTTACGTCGATGATATTGTGATGACAGGCAATGATACCGAGGAAATTGCTGGCCTGAAGCATCATCTTGCACAAGAGTTTGAAGTGAAGGATCTAGGACACTTGAGGTACTTCCTTGGCATAGAAGTCTTGCGTAGCAAAAAAGGTATATTTCTAACACAAAGGAAGTACATCTTAGACCTGTTCAAAGAAACTGGCATGTACGGTTCAAAACCGGCTGCTACTCCCATTGAACAGAATCACAGATTAAGTAGTGATGTAGGGAATCCGGTTGATAGAGAGCGCTACCAGAGACTTGTGGGTAAATTAATTTATCTCTCCCACACTCGTCCCGATATTGCATTTGCCGTAAGCGTTGTGAGTCAATTCATGCATAACCCAAGAACGGCTCACCTGGATGCTGTTAATAGAATCCTACGGTACCTTAAAGGGTGTCCAGGGAAAGGTCTTCTCTATACAAAGCAAGGGAATTTACAAGTTGAGTGTTATACAGATGCGGACTGGGCTGGTTCCCTAGATGATCGGCGATCCACTTCTGGCTATTGTGTATTTGTTGGCGGAAATTTAGTCTCTTGGCGAAGTAAAAAACAAAATGTTGTAGCTAGGTCAACTGCCGAGGCTGAGTTTAGATCCATGGCACATGGCCTATGTGAGCTATTATGGCTACAGATTCTTCTAACAGAGCTGAGGTTATGTCATAGTAAGCCTTTGATGCTTTACTGTGATAACAAAGCAGCAATTGATATTGCAAATAATCCGGTGCAACACGATCGTACTAAACATGTTGAAGTTGATCGTCATTTCATCAAAGAGAAGCTGGATCGAGGAGTGGTTTGTGTACCATATGTGACCTCAGCAAGTCAGATAGCAGATGTTCTAACAAAAGGCCTACCAGAAAAGTTGTTCTCTATCTTTTGTAGCAAGATGGGTTTATCTGATGTGTTTGCCCCATCTTGAGGGGGAGTGTTGGTGTGAGTTGAGATTTATGTATCTGCTAGAGGGCTCAAGTGTAAAATGTACATATAATATAGATACAGAATAGAGAGATGGATCGGATGAGATCCAGAAAATTCCCCATTCATCGCCTCTGCCCTCTCTCTCTCTGTTCTTCAACCCAGATCACTCAAATCTTCCTAATTTTCGTATGGAAATCAATAGTTATCTCTGAAGAAAAGGAAACTCTGAATCTCTCTCTGTGTTCTCTGTGTCGCTCATCCCCTTTCGCTACCAACTCCCCCAGTTCATCCCCTTCTTCTCAACTTCCTGTGAGATCCTTCCTTGGGTCCTCACAAAGACCCATGCACGACCCTCATTGAGGATAGTTTTGAGGAGGGCATGAGAGTTCAGGTGCGTGCTATCAAACGTGCAGGCGCTCCTGTGCTTCCAAATCATCCAGAACGTGAGGAGCACAGGAACACTTGCACATGCCGGCCGCAACCAGTAGTTGAGCTTCCAAGCGCGGCAACAATTGGAGCCCATGGAAGGTCTTCCTGTAACATGATTGGGCAGAGTAGATTCCCGACTCCGTCCATCTCCAAACAAGGCAGTATGGCTCATCCGAAAGGTTGTATGTGTCCACTGCCCGCCAGAGCAGCACGAACTTTTTTTTTGAACCGGGTTAATCCCCTTTCCATTAACTGAATAACGGAAATGAGCAGCACAAACTGATGGAGGTCTGGCAGCGAAAGGCCACCAAGGATGTCGTCAATCCAAGCCCTGTTCTGGAGCCCCATGGTCACAGTTTATACTTTGCGTTGACGCTTAGGAACCTTGGCGAGGATGCCAGGAACGATCTCCGCCACCGCACTGCCGCCAAGTCAACGGTCAGACCAAAATCAGCATGACTAGCCACTGCAAAGCTTGGTGCGAATGCAGGCATGGCACAGGGCATGCTCTGAGGGAGAAGCTTGGATGTCGAGGCAACTCCAAGACTTGGATGGATCGGTTTTGCTGAACCAAAGTCATCGCCCATACGGTCGGGGTCCAAGCAGCCAAGCCCAATAGGGTGACGCGACTCCAATAGACCAGGCAATGGCCACCCTTGGTTTTCTTCTGCCCAGCCCAGATAAAGCCGCTGGGAATTTTGCCGCATTGCTTAATGACCTTCTTTTGCGGGGTGAGAGCGAGCAGCTGGTGAATAGGAATGGAGGTGAGCACAGATTGGACAAGAGTGGTAAGACCAGCCATGGCAAGGATGTGTGCCTTCCAAGTCGGGAGCCTGTTGGTGACACACTCGACAAGGGGTTGCAGCTGCACACAGGTGGCCGCCTGACCGAGTGACTGTCAGAGGGATGCGGAGACACTTGAATGGGAATTCAGTAATCAGGCAACCGAACTGGGAGATTTGCTCGATATCCTTGGCCGAGTAGTTCAGGGTCATGGCGGAGCTCTTCAGAAGATTGGTGACAAGCCCAGGCTACACCAAACACAGACAGCAAGCCCTTGATGGTGTCGAGGTCCTGCCTGGAGGGATGGCAGAGGACAACGACAACGTCAGTGTACAGAAAGGGGAGGGGGGGGGGGTGTGCGCCAGGATTTGCCTACAGTGGCTGAAGGAAACTGAAGTGCAGGGGGCGGAGAACTAAGCGGCAGAGGGCATCCACGGCAACAATGAAAATTTGCGGTGAAAGCGGGCCCCTTGCTGTAGGCCTTTTCAGTGCCATATCGGTGCGCCTGGCGTGCCATTGATCATGATCCTAGTGCTGGCAGAAGCAGAAGACCACACGATACACAGCCAGCCACAGAACCTCTCACTGAAGCCAATGCGTCAAAGAACCTGGAGAACAAATGCCCAGGAGAAAGCTTTGGTGTGGTCGAGCTTTAACAGCGCGCGGCAGCTGGTGGAGGAGCCGCGCTGATTGCCGGACCAACAAAAAGTTGTCGTGCAGGCAGCAGCCACCGATGGACGTGCTCTAATTGTGCGACTAGAGAACTCAGCCTAGGCGCCAAATGGAGGGAGAGCAGCTTGGCAAATAATTAGCCGGTGATGCGGATGAGGCTTATTGGCCTGAAATCGCTCAGGCAATCCACGTCAGGTATCTTCGGCAAGAGGGTCAGCAGAGCCTGGTTAAGGACGTGGAAACCACTGCCTCTCAGCTCAAAGAGCTGCTCAAACACAGCCACAATCAGGCGGAGAAAGCGTGCAGGAAATCGGTGGTGAGGGCCCAGAGCCTTGTGCTCCGACATCCTTTTAAAAGCCTGCCAAATTTTGGTCTCGCTGAATGGGGCATCAAGCTCGGACAGATCAGAAGGCTCGAAGAGAGATGCAAGGTTCACGGAGAAGTTGCGCACAACCTCAGTACCGAGCAGCCACTCAAAGTGGGCGAAAGCCTCAGGAGCCATGCCATCCATGTCCGTGATCAGGGTGTCACGACGCTTCAGACTGAAGATCCTATCTTTCTGGCGATGGAAGGAGGTATGCAATATGGAAGAAAGATGTGTTGTTGTCGCCGTCTTTAAGCCAGTTCACTCGAGAGCTTTGGCAAGCGATCGGTCGTCAAGCGATGCAAGCCTGAGGTAGAATTGCTTGAGGGATTTGTGGAAATCAGATTGGTCGGGGGAGAGCGGCCTGAAATCAGTTAGCACAAAAGTTTACGCAATTTCTCAATCTATGTAGCCATTTCTTATGAGCGACTAACCTAAAAGGTTAATCTTACAAGATTAACAGGAGAGAAGTTATAGGTTCTCTTGCTCCTAGAAAAGATGCTCAAAGAGGGAAGCTGTATTTCAAAGCAATGCTGAGATATGCAATGCATTTAACCACCCATATTCGCCGTCAATTCATCACCCATGTTCTGTTTAATGTAAAGATGAAGGGGGACAGTTTCTCGAGTTTCATACAAGAATAGTCAAGAATCAAGATTTGTGTTCTCCCTAGAATACTTATGGTTTGCCTTTCCTCTATAGAAGACTTAATATTTACTAACCAAATACTGCAACCAAACTGCAGCATCTACTATTATGTTATGATAATGTCCTTTGCTAATGGACAAGGGTTTAAGGGTTTAAGCTTCAGTAACATCCTTATTTTTCTTTGAGATCTTAAGTAGCTATGACATTATTTTACCCCATACTCAGCCCCATTTACGTTGGAGTAAAAGTTAATATAGAAATTGACTTGGTTGTTCAAGTTCTTCTGATCTTTTTTGCTTAGTGCACACGGCTTGTCTAGATTTATATGTAGATTGTTCAGATTACCAGATGCTTGCTGCGTAGTTTCCAGTGTGACAAGATAGCATCTTCTCTTGATGCAATAGAAGATCCTCCTACAGAACTTGACACCTGAAAGAGAAGAGCATAAGAGCTGGACTAGTTAAAAGAAAGCACAAATCTGCTTGCAGTCTTGACAAATTTAGGACTGTAAATGGATGCGCAAAAATATCAGAAGACATTGAAGCAGTTTCTTCTATGTATAGTTTTGTTAATTTTAGCACCAGGATCATAGTAACAGATTCACATTCACAAGAGGATGATGCTACCAGTAGATCATTTCTTATCACAGAGCTAGGTACCATATGTTATTGTAGATATGTAAGTGTCATAAGGTATATTCACACAATATCTTGAGGGACGTTACTTGACGTATTATGCTTGAACGTCTTAAGCTCGTACTCCCTCCGTTCGGAATTACTTGTCACAGAAATGGATGTATCTAGACGTATTTTAGTTCTAGATACATTCATTTCCGAGACAAGTAATTCCGAACGGAGGGAGTAGTTCATAAAGAAGAATATCTACAGCTAGGTAAATAGTACTGCACCAAGAAGTGGTGGTATCTAGAAAATCAAACGTCTTACCTCAGATGTGATGGTACCAGCCAGAATCAATCTTCTCCCCCTAGACTTGGGCAAGAATAATGATTGATACCGTCCAATTCCTATCTCGAGACATCTAGCTGATTTTAAACTAGAAAATTAGATAAAGGGATTTCACACATGACAAGAAAGTGAATTTGAAATATGGAAATAGTATGTGTAATAGGATAAATGTAGTCTATTCAGGCCGGCTGGTGATACACATACACTTACGACAAGAAGTTATGACAATGTAGTTATATTTGTTCATACAATAGGACAAAAGCAGATTACTACCAGCAAAACAATTGCAATTGGATAATAATCCGCAATCCATGCACAAAACATTGATAATAGTAAAATAAATAAGCACGACAGAACATCCCTTGCTCCTCTGGTGATCGTTTTAGCAAACTCAGTCGAACGCTGTCAACCCAAGCTCTATAAAAAAGATACTCCCAAACTACTAGCTTATGCAAGTAATAAATGTAATCTGAGACAGACCTTTTTTTTGGCTGTACTGGACTGGGCAACAAAAGAAAACCTTCTCCTTCCTGACCTCGCCCCCAAATTTCCCTTTGTGATATACGTATCTGATTAATGAAGACGGAACCAGCTCTTAGTCGAATTCTAACTGTAATAAGTAATAGGAGAAGAAGATGGACGGCGGAGTAAGTAACGCTAGCTGAGATATGGGAGCATAGGGTGAAGATCCCAGTCCGGAATTACGTCAAACACCTCCAGTGCAACTCGCAGGTTGCTGCTCTTGCGTGCTAGTAGGTTGAGCGCGTGACCGTGGAGACTGGGTGCGGTACACTTGGGGACAATGGAGGGGACGAAGGGCGCTGGCTGACCTGCTCGCGGGCGCTGCGCTTGCCGAGCTCCTCGAAGAAGCGGAGGAGGCCGCGGGCAACCACCTACGGCGACGGCTGAGGTCACGTGGTCGTGGACCAGGCCGCCGCCCACCGGCGAGACCACCGCGGCCGTCGCCGTTGGCCTCGGGCTCGGACCGGTGGCGCTGGCAGGCGAGCAGAGGGGCTCGGCCGGAGGCTACGCAGTGGTACTTGAGGAGGGAGTTGATGAGGACGAGGAAGGTATCCAGAGGGCGCCGTGGCGCGCCAAGTCCCAAGCAGCCAAATTATTTGGTAGGAAACGGAATCCCTTTTAGGCGCCAAGGAAATTTGTGAGTCAGATGCAAGAGAAATACAGTACTAGAAATAACGCGACTACAAGAATCTGTGGCAAAGTTTAAATGTTTTTTTACCATATTGTCCATATTGTTTAGATGTTTGACGCAACACGTTCTAATTACGCTGTGATAAAATCAGCCAGCATTGAAAAATCTATTTTGCATTATGATATGCCAATCGCCGCGAGAATAAAATTTGTGGTGATAAGATGAATTCTTGCAACAAAATGTGCCGTGGATCCTCAAAAAATAAAAAGGTGCCGTGTTTAGAAACGGACGATCTTCTTGCCTAAGCCCCTGAAATAGAAAAAATATTTTTGTAATTTTTTTAAACTTTATATGTGACCATCTTATTAAAAAAGAGTTTAAAAATATCATAGGGGGCCTTCTTGAGTTTTTTAAAGGAAAAGGTGAAGGCGCCACTAAGCATCAAGAGTGGATAAGCTGGGACAAGCTACAAATTGCAAGCACGGACTCAGAGCTGGGCTCCCCCGCCTCCACTCCAAACAAGCTTTGCTCTAAGCACCGGAATATCTAGCCCTGCATCAGTGCTTCAGCTGACGTGGTCTCCACAACTAGCCGCAGCCCCTTCTTTGAAGGCCAGGAGGCCTCTCAGCATCTCCGATCTGCTCTCCACCTGATGTGGAATCCCCCCCCCCTATGACTTAAGCTGTAATGTTGCGAGTAATACTTTGTCTCCTGTTCAGTTCGTAGCCTGGTTTATTGAAACGCTTATTCATAGTGTCTCTCTAGCAACTCTTCGTGCCATGAAAGGGTTACCCTTTCTAGGGGTACTTTTTTTCTTGCTTTTATGCACCTCTTACTACTATGTGAACATGTGGTTCTTGTTATATTCGATATAATGGAGCCGGGGACTTTGTCTCTTTTCCTCGAAAAAAAATTACAAAAATATCTCTAAGCCCCTGAAATCTCTAAATATCACTATGTTATTGTTTTTGTAATATTTTCAAATTGTATTTTTGACTAACCTATTTTAGTAGTGCCTAGTGTTTGTTCATGTTTTATGATGCTTTTGTATTTTTGGAAAACAAAATGTCTCCACCGCCTTTTTTAACACATACGTTCTTGAAATGTCCGAGGGTCAAACATGCCAGAAGGAGGTCATTAGAGGAGGCTCAGGGAGCCGGGCCGCCCACTATATAGGCATCCAAATTAATAGGGCACCCACTAGGTCCGGTTGTAGATGCTCTAATGCCCTGAGTTTTTTGACAAGAAAAGTAAGGATCTAGTTTGCGTTACTAGAATTTATTTAGTTTTTTTTAAATAGAATTTATTTAGTTTGTTATGCAACTCTGAAATTTCATTTTTTGGCTAATACACTACTATATTTGGCTCGCTAAGAGCATATCTAGCAGACCCCGCATCCCGTCGACCTGCAAAACACGTTTGTAGTTCACGGAAAACGCGTTTTAAGGGTCGGTTTTTGCTGCGGCAGAACAGACCCCTCAAACTTAAACTGTAAAACGGAATATTCACTTATATTCTTTCCTCACGTCTTCTTCTTTCTCTCGTATGTGTCCATAGTCAGCTAGCTTGCTCCCGCAAAACCGACGAATAACACACGAAGCGGTCAAAATAGAGCCACATGATCCATCCATTAGCTAACTAGTTCTGCTCGATGATACGTCTCCAACGTATCTATAATTTTTTATTGTTCCATACTATTATATTATCAACCTTGGATGTTTTATATGCATTTATATGCTATTTTATATGATTTATAGGACTAACCTATTAACCTAGAGCCCAGTTCCAGTTTCTATTTTTTCCTTGTTTTAGAGTATCGCAAAAAAGGAAAATCAAATGGAGTCCAATTGACCTAAAACTTCACGGAACTTATTTTTGGAAGGAAGGCAACCCGGAAGACTTGGAGTCCACGTCAAGGAAGCTTAGAGAAAGCCACGAGGTAGGGGGGTGCGCCCACCCCCCTGGGCGCGCCCTCCACCCTCGTGGGCCCCTCGCGGCTCCCCTGATGTATTTCTTCCACCTATATATCTCCATATACCCTAAAACGATCGGGGAGCACAATAGATTAGGAGTTCCGCGGCTAGAAGCCTCCGTAGCCACCGAAAACCAATCTAGACCAGTTCCGGCACCCTGCCGGAGGGGGCAATAGATTGGGAGTTCCGCCGCCAGAAGTCTCTGTAGCCACCGAAAGCCAATCTAGACCCGTTCTGGCACTCTACCGGAGGGGGGCATCCCTCTCCGGTGGCTATCTTCATCATCCCAGTGCTCTCCATGACGAGGAGGGAGTAGTTCTCCCTCGGGACTGAGGGTATGTACCAGTAGCTATGTGTTTGATCTCTCTCTCTCTCTCGTGTTCTTGAATTGGCACGATCTTGATGTATCGCGAGCTTTGCTATTATGGTTGGATCTTATGATGTTTTCTCCCCCTCTATTCTCTTGTAATGGATTGAGTTTCCCCTTTGAAGTTATCTTATTGGATTGAGTCTTTAAAGATTTGAGAACACTTGATGTATGTCTTGCCGTGCGTATCTGTGGTGACAATGGGATATCACGTGATTCACTTGATGTATGTTTTGGTGATCAACTTGCGGGTTCCACCCATGAACCTATGCATAGGGATTGGTACACGTTTTCGTCGTGATTCTCTGGTAGGAACTTTGGGGCACTCTTTGAAGTACTTTGTGTTGGTTTGAATAGATGAATCTGAGATTGTGTGATGCATATCGTATAATCATACCCACGGATACTTGAGGTGACATTGGAGTATCTAGGTGACATTAGGGTTTTGGTTGATTTGTGTCTTAAGGTGTTATTCTAGTACGAACTCTAGGGTTGTTTGTGACACCTATAGGAATAGCCCAACGGATTTATTGGAAAGAATAACTTTGAGGTGGTTTCGTACCCTACCATA
>NW_024120809.1:0-11934 GCF_003073215.2 Triticum urartu
GGAGTCCGTTCGGGGCTCCGGAGAGGGGGATTCGTCGCCGTCGTCATCATCAACCATCCTTCATCACCAATTTTATGATGCTCACCGCCGTGCGTGAGTAATTCCATCGTAGGCTTGCTGGACGGTGATGAGTTGGATGAGATTTATCATGTAATCGAGTTAGTTTTGTTAGGGTTTGATCCTTAGTATCCATTATGTTCTGAGATTGATGTTGCTATGACTTTGCTATGCTTAATGCTTGTCACTAGGCCCCGAGTGCCATGATTTCAGATCTGAACCTATTATGTTTTCATGAATATATGTGAGTTCTTGATCCTATCTTGCAAGTCTATAGTCACCTACTATGTGTTACTAGTAGAATGCCCGTGCGTTGTCATGGGCTTCTGAAATATTTTGCTAGAGTTATATAAGCATAATACATGTTAAGAAATAAGCATAATACATGTTAAATTTCACATGTGTAGAAAGGATAGCATATGCACAATCAGGTAATAATTGAAGTCCACTTCACTTGCAGCGTAAATTAATAAAAGAAATTCAATTTGATGATGTATGCATATAGAACGATGATCTAACTAAAAATCTGTTACAAAATAAGATCTACTTTATGTGTTTAAGAAATTCTCGCACAATATCAAGAATCTTGTCTTTCGTTTCATTTGCATGATATTTCGGCAAGTATAATAAAACTTCTTCCTCAACTCATATTCATCATGCACAAGTAATATATGTAGTTAGCACGAATACTTTACGTCGAAGTAATGCCGGAGCTTCATGGGGGCCAACCTGCCCCCTCCCCCAGCTCATAAGAAATGTGTGTATATCCTTTAGTTATATATGCTTATTTCTCCACTAAAAATTAGCCCATAGCAATTAAGTTTGACACCACCAGCCCATGCCCCCACGATTTCCTCTTAAGTTTTGCCACTGCGTCGAAGGTCTTAAATGTGTAATGGAGAATGCTCACCGTGCAAACGATATTTTTATGGGTCTATGTCTAACCATATCTTGTTGTAGATAAGTATTAACATGTTGTATGATGTGACGATATTTTGATGGCTCTATGTCTTTTTCTCCATCTTTTCTTAGTTGGCCAAGTATGAACGTGCTAATAATATGTATCTTTTCACCTACCCTATCTCGTAGATGGTCATGAGCACACATATAATATATGTAAGCATTGATCACCTGTAATTCCACATTTATAATATATTTATGGTATTATATATTATATATGGTTTGTGTTGTTAAGTACACAGTTTATGCGATCGGTCTTATGCCGTCGTGCAAGAACATATCATCTTTTATAAACCATTTCAACTCGTCGTTTGATAACAATGCATTTCCAATGTCCACCAATTTGATTTTTTGGGGGACAGACATGATTGATTTAATGACTAATATCTCTTGGGGTACAAAATATAGTCTATCGTTATGATATAAAAATGAGCCAAATCAGTATACAAAAATTAGCCAAATTAGTTGAATACATAAAATATATGGCAAACGAGAAACCGATAATCACATTGAAAATATAACCTTTATATTTGTTATTTTGCTTTGTTATGTGATGCCACAACTTGCACATTATTATGTTGTAAACAAATATGTAAACTTTTGGCCTCTTCCACTGACGACATTGCGTTGGAATCCTTGTCGGTCGATTCTTTTGAAAATTATCATATAAAATATGCACCTTTCGTATTATCATGTATAACATACATATAAAAAAGGATTATTTGTATGAACCTCTTCCCGTGGTGTTTTAGTCCGCTCCTTCATTGTTACGTCGGTGGCTATGTCACTTGATATTTTGAAAACATCATCTAAATCCATCGCTTTTTTTATCTTGATGAAAAAATGGAATATAAAAATATTTTATACTGCATTAGATAAACATATATAATATACTAAAAGAAAAGTGAGGCTAACACAACTGATTGTATTTGCAAAAAATAAAGTGGGTACACCTAATTAGTATTTTTGAGACAATTAGTTTTGTTTTAGCAAACCTAATTAGTTTAATAGACAGTTTGAGGCTCGCCCAAAACTTTCTGAGCAGCTTGGGGCCAGCCAAACAGGAGACGGCCCAAGCTCGAGCCTGCTAAAATTCCTTTTTTTAGCTACTACGTATACGCCCACCCTAAAAAAAGCTACTCCCCTTATACTCACCGCACTGTGGCACCTTCACTCTCTCAATCAACCACTCAATCCCCGCAAAAAAAATCAACCACTCAAAAGAAAAACATTCAGTCTCTCAATCTCGAGCCTTCTCCTGTCACCGCTGTCTCCCTTCCATCGACGGCGCCGCCGCATACTCCTATCCCCTCCACTGCGTCGGCCGGCCCCTCCTCTCCTCGCCATCTCTCCTCCATGTTGCGCGCCGAGCCCGTCATCCCTTCCCATGTTGTACTCGGCCGCATCTTCCTGGCTCGATTGGTTCGATCTGCTGCCATCCACTACCCGTCAGGTTATTCCGGCGGTGCGGCGGCGGCGAAGCTTGGCGCGACGGTGGAGCCTGCCTGTCTGGCGATGGGGTGGGAGTCGGATAGGCGCGCGGCGGTGATTGTGCAGTCACGGAGACAGCTCTGCAGTCCCGATGGTGTCGCTGCTGCGGTGGTTCCATTCCGGCGGCACCGTCGGCCCGTTCAAAACAGGGCTCGTCCATGGGGTGGCCCGCCCATCAAGACAGAGGCATGGCCGGACATCGTTATCGCTCAAATATCAGTGCGTTTCTCGCAATGGATTACTGGGAAGATGAAGCAATGGCCCTCTTCCCTCTCCGTTAATACAGTTTTACAGGCTAATCAGCTGGCACCTTAGAAAGGTACACAGCCATGTACGTATCCGTGAGTCTGAAGCCTTTCAGGTGTACAGGGTGTACACGTTCTGAATTTCACAAAGCTACTACTAATTGCTGTTGGTAAAAACAAACTGGGCTATGCATGTCACTCAGCGAGTTTCCTCTCGTACATAGAAACATCACAACTACTGACAAATGCATTGTATTGTTATTCTAAGGGTGTTTTGGTGAAATATTTTAATCTTGGCTCATAGAAATCCTCTACTGCTTAAGTTAATCCACTACATCCATATCTGATATTGACCAACTACATCCTGATCTAATACAGGCAAAATCAGGGACCAAAGGATCATCTCTTACCAATGCATAACCTGTAGAACTCTATTACTACATAAGCTGATCAACTACATCCTTGTGTAATACAAGATAATAAATCATAAATCAGTGGACCATATGTTCCCGATGCGAATGCCTCCTTTTGCGTTGTCCGTTTGATCATTAGTATTTATTTCCATCATTATGCTAGCAATCGTGTTTTGGAATTGCCAACTGCAGTACTGCTCCGCCTACATCGTAATATACAATGCCTCGCCTATAAAGTTTGAAGAATCTTAAAATATTTGTTATACTATATTACACTACATGATAGATCTGCTGCAGAGAGGTTATCACTCTTCTACGCTGAGCATGCCGACAGGAGCTTCTTCAACAGTCCGGTGAAGCACACCATTTTGGGTATGTATAAGCCTGCACTGAATTTTCCTACATAGCATGTCATGGTTCCAATCAAGTGAAAAGTAACTTTGCATGATCATAGACCACACTATACTATTGTTATTATATTCATGCGGTTTTAGGGATAATCTTTTTGGGTATTAATATGGGAAAATAAAAGCAGAATCAGCAGTGTGTTTTTACTGCTAAGATAAACTTTGATATATAGTTTTGATCTACCCACAGGTTCCATTATCTGAAGAATGGTATATGGCTATATAGACTCCACTGGAGAGAATACCTTATTCAATTCCCCATGTCAATGTTAAATAATCATGTAAAGGGAAAGATAATAAAAGTAAAAGTGGGTCTAATGATAGAAATTAGTAAGAAAATGAGAAGCTGAAAACAAAGAATATATAGACTCCAACACTGTTTGCCAAGCAAAGAAAATGAAAAGTTCTTGTTTATTTATTGTCACCTATTTGTTATATCTAACAGTAGGATTTTCTAGATCAACTCCTCACATAGACCCGCATTGAGGGAGGAGGACGGAGAGGCCGACAACAAGGAGCGGGTGTGGGTGTTCATCCTCGCTGCTGACCACAAGTGCTGCGAGAAATTTTGGGAAGAATTCTATGCCTCCACTGGTATGAGCAAATCACCTGTTGATTCCTTTTCTCTGTCCATTGCCTGTTGAAGTAGCTAATAGATCGCTTCAGAATGTTGTGAGCTTGGTTATTTTACACCGTCTGCTAATGTTAAGCAAAGAATGAAGGCTGGGGTGTGTTACATGTAGGAAACAATGTTTTACTTAGATGTAATAGATGATTGATTACAAAACAACTATCCATAATTTGGTGCATTCTGTTTTGCAAAATGATCAGGTGGTGGTTAAGCTGGTATCTTGATCGCTGCAGAATACTACATCTCCAGTGTTCAGTGTCAAAGCAAAAGAATAATATACATAAGTAATCTACCAAAAGGAAAAGTTATCTAACCAACAAGTAATTCTCCATTACCACGAGTTGACCATGGCTATGCCAGAAACAAGGAGAGAATAGAAATCCTCAATAGCAATGATGTTGCTACTATTTCCATTTCTTAAACATTAGTTAGGAGTTCATCTAATTGGAGTCTAAGCTCCAGCTGCGTAAAAAAGGTAAAAGGAGCAAAAAGACACAAAATAAATGAAACTAAGAAAGAACTAAACCGCAAAATAAAATTGGGACGTTGTGTGTTTCTGCCTTGGGGCCACATGAATCCATTATAGATTAAAAGCACTCTATAAGCCAAATTCCATGCCTTCTACAGAGGGAGTACTGCCCATGGGCTCTCTAGAGTTGAATTTGTCAATTAAGTAGATGCTTTAATTAACTTGTAAGTAAATAGACGAACCATATTTTGTTTGAACTAAGCAGTTGCTGCTAATATAATTCTCCCCAGCATGTTTAAGCATGTTCAAACTCGGTAACTTGATGTCTTAATTGTTCTGGCTAGATCCTGGACCTTATGATATGATATCTACCTATAACCAGTGGTACGTTTCTGCCTTTGGCTGGATGTCTTCTTCTTCTGTTAAGGCCACAGTAGGTGCGGGCGGGTGTGGCTATGAAGAAGTTCCTGGAGGCAGCGGACTGGAAATCGGGTGTGAGCGGCCGAAGAGGCTGGGACCGGCGAGTGGCAGCAGCTGGCTGGAGGCGGCGGGAGGAGCCCGGTAGAAGAAAGCAGGTAAGTAGCGGCGGCCTACATGTCTATGGTTTGGTACATGCCGCCATCTAAACACTTACAATGAACATCAATGTTTCCGAGCTTTGCTTGTTGAGCCTGTCGTTGCCATGTAAGCCAGCCACCAAGTGTTCAGAAAATATCTGAAGTTATATTCTACAGTAGAATCTAATCACCTTATTGTCGTTGTTTTCTGTGTCAGTCATTATTTGGATAACACCCTATTGTAGAATCTCGGTGATGTTAGGACATTGCAAGCATTATTTGAACTTGAAGCGCTTCTTCTTACAAGTATGATCATTTTATAATCGTTTCTTTGGTTGTGGTGGATTATTTAGTGAACATAATTCCTTTTTTAGGTCATTGCATGAAAAATAAGAATACTTATATCACTGAATTTCTGGTGGTTTTCTTTGGAAGTTAGTTCAGTTAGGCGCTTCTAACTGCTTAAGCTCAATTTATCTCCAGTTGCCCTTAATTACCAGATGTTAAATATTTTCTTCCATGAAACTGCTCTTCAGTTTGATATAATCTGCAGGAGCAATCCAGGAGCATGGTGTGTCACCTATGTCCTAATCAAGTGTGTGATCTCCTAGTGCCTACTGAATTATAACGAGTTTTGAACTTTGTTGACTTATTTTCCTTATCCTGCTTGTTAGGTTTTCATGTCATTCTGCACGCTGCTCATAATGTGCATTTCTTGTTATTTGCTAGTGGTTGTACTGTACAAAGCTTGGTCTGTTATTGAAACACATAAGTGCGGCAGCAAATTCATAGTGTACATTTGTTGTTATTTGCTAATGGTTGTACTAAACAAAGCATGGTCGAAACACATCCTTTATGTTATGTCCAAAATTAGCTTATTAGTCCTTTTTAGTGGGGCAAACTTATATATGTCAATTTTTCCTCCAGCTGTGTATTACATATTGTGATAATTGTACAAAGGCTGCCATAAAAGATACGCATGTCTTTAGATCAGCAATATGCCAGGCAAATAATGGTCGAAACACATACCTTAATTTCTGCTCTGTGTTCAGGCCCTAGCAGAGCTTGAACCTTATTCAGCAAATAATGGTCACTGAGTCTTGGTCGTCACTGGACCACAATTCTTGACATACTTCCATGGACGCTGGAAGTAACATGAGCTACAGATATGCATTTCAATGGGGGGTTACTTCTTTCCTCAACAAGTTACAGTACAGTAGGAGAGGTAAAGTGAACACACACCTTTGGTTTTATGGTTCATAGAACGTCACTGTAGACTGTACTATGTTTTAGGCTAAGCAGAAGCGGCGTTGGCACTGAAGAACTTCAGTCTTATTCTGGAGAGTCTGATGCGTTACGAATTATTGTTGTATATTGATCTTGTACTCATATGAATAGGGCAATGATGCTGACCTGTGACTTGACCTTCCATGGAAAACTCTGGCTTGACGTGAGGGGGTCGTCGCTTCCAGAGATCGTCGCCGGTCCGGTAGTCGCTTTAAGAGATCGTCTCTCGGTCTGGTCGTCGCTTCCAGAGATCGTCGCCCGGCCTGGTCGTCACTTCCAGGGATGGGGATGCCTTCACCAAATGAGGCAAAATCTGGCTCGCAGATATGTGTCGTCCATTGGGAAGGTTTCGGTTGTATACATGGAAAGAATCCAACTTGATATGTGGAAGGTCTAGGCTGTATACACGGAAAGACTACAACGTGATCATGAATTGTGATATGATTTCTGCTATACATGGAATACATGTTATGTACAAAAGGAAAAGGAGTCCGTTGTTATGTAAAGGAAAAGAATGTAATTTATGGACTTCCCAATTAGGACTAGAAGATTATGGAAGCTATTATTTGGAAAGGATCCCATTGTTTCGAAATTTTATTGTGCAAGGGAGGTGTGGCATGGAAAGGATGCCATCGTTTGGTCTTTGTGGGGTTTTTTGGGCATTGTCTTGGTTTGTAAAAAAAGTCAGGAAAAATCGGTGGAAGTGGGATGAGATCGAGGGGTGGACTCTTGTTCGATGGGAGGGGAGGGAACGAGCAAACGGAACGATGTACGGACTGAGACATTAGGAGTAGAGATGATCCGGCAACCCCGAAGTGACAATAATCAGGACCATTCCCCGTGATGACCATAGTTTGAAGAGTTCATGTATTCACTATGTGCTAATGCTTTGTTCCGGTTCTCTATTAAAAGAAGGCCTTAATATCCCTTAGTTTCCAATAGGACCCCGCTGCCATGGGAGGGTAGGACAAAAGATGTCATGCAAGTTCTTTTCCATAAGCACGTATGACTATATACGGAATACATGCCTACATTACATTGATGAATTGGAGCTAGTTCTGTGTCACTCTATGTTATGACTGTTACATGATGAACCGCATCCGGCATAATTATCCATAATTGATCCGGTGCCTACGAGTTTTCCATATACTGGTTTACGCTTATTTACTTTCCCGCTGCTACTGTTACAATCACTACAAAATACCAAAAGCATTACTTTTGCTGTCTTTACTTTTGTTGCTGCTACCACCACTATCATATTACTGTGCTACTAAACACTTTGCTGCAGATACTAAGTTTCCAGGTGTGGTTGAATTGAGAACTCAACTGCTAATACTTGAGAATACTCTTTGGCTCCCCTTGTGTCGAATCAATAAATTTGGGTTGAATACTCTACCCTCGAAAGCTGTTGCGATCCCCTATACTTGTGGGTTATCAATCCGCAAGGACGATGAGGTGCAGGTCGACTGCAACCTTCTCCTCGGAGCTGCACCACAAATACAATGTGCGCTCCATCCTCATCCGCAAGGACGATGAGGTGCAGGTCGGCTGCAACCTTCTCTTTGGAGCTGCGCCACAAATACAATGTGCGCTCCATCCCATCTGCAAGGACGATGAGGTGCAGGTCGATTGCAACCTTCTCCTCGGAGCTATGCCACAAATACAACATGCACTCCATCCTCATCCGCAAGGACGATGAAGTGCATGTCGACTGGGACATCTTCCTCAGAACTACATCTCAAGTACAAAGAATATTCCGAGTGAAGAACAAGTTCCACTCGAAGGCAAACACAAGCACATTCAGAAGATAAACCAAATTCAGATAAATCCTAAAGTTCCATAACAAAGATAAAAGTACTCGGACATCAAGCCCGAAGGAGTTTAACGGTTACAAAATCACTCGACATTCCGAGGCAAATTTAAGGCGAGGTATAAAGTTTGTTCACTCCGCAGGAGGAGGGCTTGCAGGCTCGACGAACTCGTCCAGATCAATTCCGTCAGCGATCCTAGTGGCAGCAGCAATCAAGGTTTCCATGAAGGATTGGAAGTCATGCCTTTTGGTGTTGGCAACCTTGATCGCCGCCAGCTTCTCTTCTCGAGCTTCTTTGTAGTGGACCCTAACCAGCGACAGAGCCACATCAGCACCGCATCGGGAAGAAGACTTCTTCCATTCCTGCACTCGACCAAGAACCTCATTGAGTCGAGTCATCAGAGGCTCGAGGTCATTTTAAAATGTTGCCCTTGGCCAGAGTGATGTATCAATGCGTGACACCGCCACCTTCAGGCGAGCAAGATAGCTTGTAACACTGGCAACACGAGATTCTAGTTAGAGCACGTTCATGGCAGCCTCATCGCCGACTGGAGAAAGGATAGGGTCCAAGCCTGTCTCGACCAGTCCGGTTTCTTCTTCAAAGTTTTGGTAGAATTCTGCAGATTCAAGGAGTTAATGGGTCGACCAATTCATGATGACTTGCAAACAGTGAATCAGCTGGAAGTTCTGAGGCATGAAGTTGGACAGTGGAAGCAAGCACTGGCACAGTCGACGATGTGGGGCGTTCACTCGATAGTGGATCAGGAAAAGTAACAGAAGTCCGAGTCACATCTTCAGGCTGTTGAACCGCTGGCTCTGCCGCCAGCACCGATTGGGATGTCTTGCCAGCTGATGCCTTTTTGTTCCTCCTGGCCCTCAGCGGCACGTCCTTGTCGTCATCTGGAAGTTCAATGACATTGGGAGGAGCTGCAAAAAGATCAATCGACTCCAGATTAATCGTCAGAATTTAATTGACCGAGTAACTGAAGACAGGATTACGAGAAGTTATACCCGGGTTGGAAGTGACTGCGTCTTCCATTTCTTCATCTTCATACTTGTGGGTGGAAGTCCCGGAGGTAGCAGCACTGCAAATTTCAAGATTCAGTCGGTCATGCCTATCATGGTGGGTCGACCAAAATTCGACTCGCACTAAACCAAGAAATCAGGTCTGATTATTACCCGAAAACAGTAGGAATGGCCACTTTGATCTTGGGCAAGGCCTTCGGCGGTTTTGACGATGCAGCTTTTAGTTGTTTCGGCGCCTTTTCAGTCGGCGCTAGAGACAGTGCAGCTTTCGGTTGCTTTGGTGTCCTCTCAGTCGGCACTGGAGAAGACGTCCGAGGGCGCTTCGACGACTGTCCAGTCGGTACGGTCGCTTTGTCATGGATGCTTGCTGGGTCGTGAGCCTGCTTGGATTGTTTTTCCCTACGGGGAGGTGAGTCGACCTCTTCTTCATCACTCGAGTCATCACTCTCCTCGTACTCCTCTTCATCAGAGTGCCACTCGCCGCTCTCGCCTCCGCTCGCCTCCCCCTTCGGATCCTGCTCCTGCTCCCCATTGGGCATCGAGTACATCTCAGTAAGGGTCTGAAAGACAACAAGTGAAGCATAAATCAGTTAGTTTACAACAAGCAGTTACATGATAAATCAAGAGAACACTCGGCAGTTCAGAGTTGGACCTTGTCTGGTTGGCGCGAGTTGTCGAATGGAGGGACTCTCCTAGACCCCCTGGGGTTATCCTTGTTGCCAGTGATACCTCTCATCCACTTCTCCACCGTGTCCTCGTCGACCTCTTCCTGGCGGATTCGAGTGGAATCATCAATGCTCGAATACATCCACATCGGATGGTCTCGAGCTTGAAGCGGCTGAATACGTCGTTTAAGGAAGACCTCTAGCAGATCCATGCCAGTCACGCCGTCACGGATGAGTTGGACCACCCGCTCGACCAACACCTTCACCTGTGCCTTCTCCTCCGGGATCACTTTCAAGGCAGAGGGCTTTTCGACCCGAGCCATAGAGAAGGGTGGAAGTCCGGCCGATTGACCTGGAGTCGGCTGGTCTTTGCAATAGAACCAAGTCGACTGCCATCCTCGGACTGACTCGGGAAGGATCATGGCTGGGAAAGTGCTTTTACCTCTCATTTGAATCCCAAGACCCCCGCACATCTGGATCACGTGCGTCCTCTCATCACTCGGGTTGGCCTTCTTGATCAACTGGGAACGACACGTGAAAATGTGCTTGAAAAGGCCCCAGTGTGGCCTACAACCTAAGAAGTTCTCACACATGGACACGTAGGCAGCGAGGTACACGATGGTGTTGGGAGAAAAGTGGTGGAGTTGTGCTCCAAAGAAGTTCAAGAAGCCTCGGAAAAAAGGATGGGGAGGCAAAGAAAATCCGCGGTCAACATGGGTGGCGAGGAGAACGCACTCACCCTCCCGCAGATGCAGTTCGGTCTCGCCCTCCGAGAGCCGCGCCGATTCATGGGGAATCAGTCCTCCCTTGACCAGATCATCGATGTCGTCCTGACGAATCGTCGACCGAATCCAGTCGCCCTGGATCCAGCCGCGCGGCAGGCCGGACCTCGACGAAGATCTGCCCCGGCTGGACTTCTTCCCCTTCCCCTTCGCCGTTGCCTTCTCCGCGTGCTCCAAAGCCACTGTCTTCTCCTTCCTCATTGCAGCGGGCGAAGCTCGAATAGAGTAGTGGCGCCGGGAGCAGAGGTGGATGTGTGATACGTCTCTAGCGTATCTATAATTTTTGATTGCTCCTTGCTATATTATCTACTGTTTTGGACATTATTGGGCTTTATTATCCACTTTTATATTATTTTTGGGACTAACCTACTAACCGGAGGCCCAGCCCAAAATTGCTGTTTTTTGCCTATTTCAGAGTTTCGCAGAAAAGGAATATCAAATGGAGTCCAAACGAAATGAAACCTTTGGGACCGCGATTTTCTCACCGAACATGATCCAAGAGACTTGGACCCTACGTCAAGAAATAAAGGAGGAGGCCACGAGGTAGGGGGGCGCCTACCCCCCAGGCGCGCCCTCCACCCTTGTGGGCCCCCCGTTGCTCCACCGACGTACTCCTTCCTCCTATATATACCTACGTACCCCCAAACAATCAAAAACGGAGCCAAACCCCTAATCCCCCCGCCGTAACTTCCTGTATCCACGAGATCCCATCTTGGGGCCTGTTCCGGAGCTCCGCCGGAGGGGGCATCCATCACGGAGGGCTTCTACATCAACACCATAGCCTCTCCGATGAAGTGTGAGTAGTTTACCTCAGACCTTCGGGTCCATAGTTATTAGCTAGATGGCTTATTCTCTCTTTTTGGATCTCAATACAATGTTCTCGCCCTCTCTTGTGGAGATCTATTCGATGTAATCTTCTTTTTGCGGTGTGTTTTTTGAGATCGACGAATTGTGGGTTTATGATCAAGATTATCTATGAACAATATTTGAATCTTCTCTGAATTCTTTTATGTATGATTGGTTATCTTTGCAAGTCTCTTCGAATTATCAGCTTGGTTTGGCCTACTAGATTGATCTTTCTTGCAATGGGAGAAGTGCATAGCTTTGGGTTCAATCTTGCGGTGTCCTTTCCCA
>NW_024120810.1:0-8369 GCF_003073215.2 Triticum urartu
CTCTTTCCTATGATGGTGTAACCCGGTGGATTACTAATTGTAGAGCATAAATCTTATTTCATTAGCATATTTAGTGCATAACCAGACATCAACGTCCCTTCTTTATTATGGTTTATTCTCTTTGATTATTTTAGCGCTCACATGCCCGCGACCTTTTTATTCAAGCCAAACCAACATATTCTCTTTAATCGGCACATTAAAGCTACCACCGGCAATAATTTATGGAGTCCCTCTTTCTCCTCATGATTCTCAAGATAACTTCCTTATTTAAGTACAACCTTCTTATTTGCAGACAACCTATGGACATATAAAAACTGGTGGGATTTAATATAAAATTCCAAGGTGATACTATTCTCATCATAATTGCAAGATAGCGGAGTTGGTTTTGTCCATCAGCACAATTGAGAAGGTCAATAGTTCAACCCCATGGGAGCTTAAATATTTTTTTCTGAGCGGCTAAACATTTTTTTTGCTGACCCGTCTGACATAAAAAGAAATGCAAGAGTAGGCCCAGTTCGTCCCCCCAAGGACAAACATAAAAATTCAGGAATTATGTGCGGGCAGAACAAAATCTATACGTACATTTAATAGGAGGACCAATCATTTTTATGTAACAAAGCCGCCCTAGCTCAGTTGCACCCGCCCGAGAAGTTGGATGCAACGTCGCAAGTTATATTCCTTACGACCGCCAAATATTTTTGGCTCCCTCGGGGAGGATCGATGGGCCGAATGCGGACGGCCCAGTAGGGCAGTGCGACTGAGGTCTAATACCGCCTGTGCGATGGAGCATTTTTTCTTTTTTTTTTTGCTTTTTCTTGGGTCAACTACGTGGGAGCTATTATATGATGCTAGTGAATGGGACACACATCCTTTCGTGTACGGCCATCGCACTGGCAGGCATAAGGACGCCCTATGTTTGTAAGACGCCAGTAAAAATCAAAAAATAAATATGAGTAGAATGATCGAATTCATGCCCTCAAAGACCTGACCATGTGCTACTACCACTCGAACAAACGAGTCCCGCTAACTACTGGCTAGCACGAATATTTAAGAACATATTGCAATGTTAGATTGGACTAAATTTTGAATTTTTTTTACTTTTCAAAAAATATAAATTTCTGAATGTTCTGGGAAACATGAATAATGTTGGGACTCCCAAACTAAAGTTTAAAATTTTGTACGTTTATTTAAATACACAAAAAATTTGAAACATTTAAATATCACAAATTTATTTGAAAACACGAACCATATTAAAAATATGAATATTTTTTAAATTTGTGAACATTTTTTAAAATTAAACATGTTTCGAACATTCAGAATTTTTAACGAAATGTGTTTCTTTAAACTCAGTCATCATTTGGAATTTAGGAACATTTCACGAAAACAATAATATGTTTCGCATTTGGAACATTTTCTAAAATGCGTTTTTTTAAATCTTGAACAACTTCGGAAAATACAAAGAAAACTTTAATTTGTTAAATTTTAACAAATTTTGGAACAAAAACAAAGATTTAAAGTTCGGAGCAATTTTAAAAACAAAATTTTTTAAAAATATTATTTTTTACAAACTATGATTATTTTTGAAAATATGGAATTTACGCAACAAAAGGAAAAAGAAAATAAGCTTGAAAAGAAAGAGAAAAGACTGAGGAAACAAAAAGAGAAAGGAATAGAAAAAGGAAAATGGAAACAAAATACAGAAAAAAGTAAACTTGTCAGGCCAGCTTTGGCGCCCTGTATAAACGCTGGCTATTTCTCGCTCGTGCGAAATATAGAGTTTTTTCAGTTGCATGTGCAATAAAATTAATCGGCTGTGGCTTTGCTGGGCCACAGTGAGGGTGGCCAACATTTGAAATTCTGTCATTTTTCTTTCTAATAGACCAACGGAAAAAAATTAGTACCATCTCGGATAGAAAAAAAATGATGGTGAATGGATGAAAAAATTGGAGAAACGCCCATTTCTTCACAAGGAAAAATATTTCAAATTTGGTACATTTTTTAAAATGAATTTTTTAAAAAATTTCAACAATTTTGTAAAATACATTTTTTTTGAAAAATGGGAACATTACATTTCGTTTAAATATTTCAGTGTCCTTCACAGCTAGCTCATGTGCCAATTTATCCATGCTTCATCCGGTATAATAGATCCATACTTCATACATCTTATTACTACATGTAGTTTCACACATTTATAAATTGGCACAACTGTATGTAAAGAGCAATATGGGCCTGTTTAAAATATTATTACATTGAATTCATGAATATTTCACTATAACAAGAACATTTTTCAAATTTAGAACATTTTTTAAACTACAATATTTTTGAAAATCTAGAAAACTTTGATAAAACACTAATATTTTTTGAGTTTTGTACAAATTTTGGAACGAGATTTTTTATGAATATGTGAAAACATTTTTAAAACGGGAATAAAATTTTGGAATTCTGAACATTCTTCAAAAATTTGAACAAAAAAAGAAACTCTAAACATTTTATAAAAAAATTAATTAATCAAACTAGAAAAAAAATAAACTTAAAAGTAAAAAATTGAAAAAGAAAGAGGAAAAAAAGAGAAAGGAACATAAAATTTTAAATAGAAAAAGAACACAGAAAAAAAAGAAAACGGACTGGGCCAGTCTCGGGCTATCTGTGCGAAGCTCTGACTATATGCCGCCCTGTGCGGAAAATAAGATTTTCCCAGCTGCGTGGGCAGGGAAATAGCGCGCGGCCCATGTATGAAATTCTGGACAAACAGTATTTGTTTATTCTGCACATGGATGCACAAAAAGTTAGTACCACCTCGGATAGTAAAAAAATCTTTTCGCCGGTGAACGAATGATAAAATTGAAGAAACACACATGGCTTTGTTAGTAGGTATAGATATAGATAAGCATATGGGTTGCAATTTTTACTGCTCTGGTTATATGCCGTAGGAAAATAATATAATTTCTGCTCCCCAGAAATCATCATTTAGTCAAGTTGTTCTAGATGCCTTAATAATTTGTTCTTTGTAAGCATATCAGAACCTTATTGCTTGCTTCCACAAATACTACATGCAGTACAGTAGGGAAGCATATGGTACCATGGACATATTCTATGCTGAGCCGGTTGAGGAGTGAAAAACAATTTCCTGAAATATGAACTGCATTCTGGAAATTTATGCATATAAAATTGCAAATATGGTTCGGAGGCTATAAATTGGTAGTGTAAGCCTCTTTGAATACAAAAACAATCACTTTCATTTATCTTGAGTATTGGGTAAAAAAGAATCTCGACCAGCAGTCACTACCATGTACCATCTATGGCTTTTTTTGTATAAGATAACGGTGAGCACACCCTGCGGAGGCCAGATCTGCGTCTTTGGCCAGTGTGTGATGATAGCAATCAACATGCAGTAGTTGGTGTTTCAGAATGTACATTTTCTCTGCACAAATTTGTTATGTTTGACATTACTCTATATTTTTGGCCACCTTTGTTATTGTCACTTGGGCATGCCTGGTGCTGCTCCACCATGATTTGCCTCCTCTTCTCTGTTGCTTGGCTCTTTCTTTAGAATCTGGTCATTTGGTGCTCATTTTCATTTGTTTATGGTGTTCATCTTGCAGGAATGGCGGGGAGCTTGCCGGGACGAGGTCACACCTCATTGATTTGGAGGCGCTGAATATGACCTCTGGTGATATATTGTTTCTCTAGCATTCTCTTGTGCTAATGTGCTCTCGATAGTGTATTTATCCTTATTATTTAGTTCCTTTATTACTAAAAGATTGCGAGTTTGTCACCATTAAAAACGATTGCCTATACCACTAATTTTTTTTAAGTGGATGGCAACACATTGTGAAGCAAACATAATCAGAACCCGGAAAAGTAGTCGTGAATAATCTTCTGATGGATTGTAAGTAGAGTGAAGTTCATGAATATGTTCTGTTTTAGTCTGTCTTTCCCTCTGATTTTGCTACCAAACTGGAAGTCTCCTGTTAATGTTGTAAATTTGCTCTACCTAGACATTATTGAATACTAAATAGTATGGCAAACATATGTTCCTAGCTGAATCTTTCAAACTCATTGGTTCATTGTTTTGAAGGACAGGGTGAAATATGGGATGTGATCCCTTGCTTTGATACAAGATGGCATTATATTGATCCATTTCCCAAAGGTGGGAGCGAAGCATGGGATCTCCTACTCATTTCAAGATGATGGTGCAGCAGATCGATGGGGAGCTGAGATAGTATGAAGTGGGGAAGAGGACGACACGATGTATTTTCTCCAGATGAGGTAGAGAAGAAACCACATGACAACACAGAAGAAAGCTGAAGGAGCGTGCATAATAAATAGAGCTAGGGTCCGGGTAGGTCCATGTTGTTCTCCATTGGGTGGGATTGTTGTGGTGAAGAAGGATACGTGTGAGCGTGCTAAAAGAACCAGAGGATTGTGCAATTGTCATGACAGAAGTCACAGAACACAGAAGGGGAGAGGGTTTTATGATGGTCACGAAAGGGGGAGAGCACCCGAGAAAGTATAGAGGGAGAGCACGTATTTCGATGAGATGTTGATTCAAGACAACCTGATGCTTTGCTTTGGTGGAATACAAGATGGAGTGTAGCTATTAATTGGACGAGCAAGAACATGATGTTCCTCTACTGGAGTGTTTCGCTGAACTGATCATAGTGCTTCGATTTGCTTGTCTAGTTAAAAAAAAATAAAAAATGAACTTGGAGATCAATTTCTATTCCATGTTATATTCTGTACTCGGTGTCATTGTGTTAGGTTCCAGCTACTAGTTTCACTCAATCACCATGGTTTGGCTACAAATCGAGAATTACAGGAGGAGGAAGCAGAGGAAGGAGGAGACAGAAGAGGAAGAACACGCTACAGAGAGGGAGATCGCCAGCCAGGCCGAAGCCTTCCGTCCAAGCCGCCTCTTTCGTGGGCACCCGTGTGCCCTTTTGTAGTTGGAGGCCATCCATCTTCTGGGCCAGATCGAGGCGAATAGGGCCGGCCCATAGTATGGTCGCTGACAATCCCCCCTCCATAAGTTTCGGCTTGCCCTCAAGCCGATTCCCTGTCGAACCACCCGGATCCCCAGGCACTTGTACTGCAAGCTACCGCCAGGTCTTAGAATAGAAAACCCACGACTGATCCACTGCCCCCTTAGGACTGAGCAAGGCAACGCAATCAACTTGTCGTATCTTCAAAGGTGATATATAGACACCAAGAGAAAAGCCTGCATCTCTGCATCGGTAGCCCTCAACAAAATATGCTTCTTTGATTCTGCATCCAGTTGTTGCACTCGGCCATGGAATTGCCCACTGAAATTTTGCAGAGCCAGAACCACATAAGAACATGGAGTTACCCAAGTCGCATATGAACGGCAGAATTCCATCAAGGCTAGTATAGAACTGCTCTGGACAAAGCAGCCATGCACGGTTGTCGCTCTCAACCCTCACATATGTGATAGCTTCTCCAATTTTTATCATGAGCAAGGTAGAAATCCTCCCATCAAGAAAATATTCTTGCCATTGATGAATAGGTCGGCACACAATATCCGTTTTAATGTTTGGTGCCCCACTTGTTCTAGTCTCTAAAACTGGTATTTCACTCAAATTCAGTTCAGACTCTCGTGTCCAGTGCTCCAGCTCTCTGCAATTTCTTAAGTCCATGAAAATACCAAGACTCCATTCTATTTTCCCCCTGTCATTGGTCCATATACAATCAGTTGTGGCAGGTGGATTATAAGGTGAAGAGAGAGACCAGTAACCTGAACAAGCTTACTGTAGGTAATCGACATGTATCTACTTGTGAACTCCCACCCTGCAAGAGTGATCAAGCTGAGCAGACCATGGTTCCATTGTGATTTTACACACAAATTTCTTGTAACAAACTGAGGCCAGCTGAAATTGTCTTTCAAGGAGAAATATTTCCAGCATAGCCAACTGTCATTTATGAAGCCCACACCTGGATCTCAATGAAGCAAGACTAGAGGACGAGTAATTGTACTTGTCTTCAATGTACTACCAAGAACTGTAATATGCCATAATTCCAGTGACTGAGAGAATGCTTGCTTCAACATGATAGCACTGGCAGAATGTCCCAACTTGAGAAACCAAGCTATTTGTCACACCCTCGATGCGACTATATCTCCCACGTGTCGAGGCCCGACTTAGAGGCATAATCGCATTGAAGGCATATGTCGCAAGTTAGGCAATCTTCACAACATCCCATGTAATATAGATAATAAAAGGGGAGATAACATAGTTGGCTTACACTCGCACACAAAACTAACAAGTCCAACGAGAAGCGATCCACAACCAAGTAAACTTGGAAGGAACTGAAGCAGTTGATATAGCTGGAGACAAGAACATGACCTCTAGAGGGGGGTGGCCAGGCAATTCGCCAGTCGAATGTTTCAAAGATCAACAGGACTGAATCAGAGCAAGAGGACCCAAGGAAGAAGAAATGAGCATCTCTGCCTAACCATTTTCTGCAAGCGAAGCAGATGCCATATGTGCACTGATAATGCTACTATATAGCATATCTCCTCCAAGACATAAACAATAAGGAGGCCCCCTTAAGAAGAATGATGCACCGTTGGAAGTGGTGATGTCCTGTCATGCAACAGAACAATACATGCCATGGAACCTCTTATATATAGCCAAACACACCAAGGAAAAGAACCATGTAGTTGCCCATTGGAAGTCTGCATATGCAACTATTCCAATGTAATTCTTTGTTCTATATGTGTTTCCGAAACTGCAATGGGCATCTTCTGATGCACAAGGATGCACTGTATTACAATATACCATGAGCAACACGGGGAACCACTGATATATCATGCTCCAGTAAACTGAATTTGTTCTTATGCTCGTACATTTGCAGACTTGGTGTCAACATCACCGCAAAAGAATTTGTACCTTCCCGATAGCATTGCAGAGATATGCCAATTGATTTCTTCAGAAGAAAATTTGCGAGTGGGCTACAGATATTACCTTGAAGTGGCAGCCATGAAAACCTCAGTGCTTCCAAACATACTTCCGCAATCAGATGCCAATATATTCTTTGTAATAGAATTTCTTTGCTCTGAAGCTCACAGCACAAAACCCCAATCACAGCATGAGCTGGTGCATAGACTATATCACTTGATATAATTAATAAGCTCCTCATCCAGACAAGAATTTGCATCTCATGCGCGGCAAAAAATGCATCAGTGGGTCTGAATCTTGTAAAGCACAAATACCAATCATGCAGCGACCCAACTGAATGTTGCACAGGTAAACTAGTTGAAGCAATCGCGAGGTTCAGAACTTCTTCCAACTGTACCAATGTATATGCCTCGATGCATGCAAAGGATGGCCATGGTAATGGCCACGACTCAACTTTGCCATCATTGACTTGGGTGAACTGGGATGTCAAGGGAAAATCGACCTTGACAGGTACCTTTGTCGAGCAACTAGTGAGTGCCAAGTTGTCCAGATTGAAGATAGGGAACAGCCAACGCAGCGGCATCTAAATGGCTTCCGGTGCAGCAGGCTCAGGGGCGATGCTGCTTGCAGTCTTGAATGAAGGTGGTGCTGCAGATGAGGTGAGCACCTACTCCTCGGGTGTTTCACAGCTTGGGCACCCCGTCAAATAGGTGATGGGTGTCGTAGTGGCGTCGTTGGTGTTGTCGACTTTGATCACCTTGTCATACACACTGAGCTCTAGGATGGCGTTGCCGGTGATCGCTGACAGAGTTGATGTTGTAGGAGCGGCAAGCTCGGACGGAGTCTCGCTGATGGCGCCCATGGACGCCTCGAGATGGAGGTCGTCGGTAGAAGCATCAGGCACCACATCATGGCGCTAGACCGCATCCAACGCTGCCTCCCATTCCGCGTACGGTGTGTCGTCGTAGAAGTACGGCGGCGCCATCCCGTCGTCATCCGGCATGGTGATGGTGGTGTAGGTCGGTGGTAAGAGGTCCACGGAAAGGATGCAACACCCCTCGTAGATGGCATGGCCATCCAGGGCATCTCGAGCTCAGGTCACCCTCCACCGTGATCGGAACTCGACATATGCCTCAACGCCGTACATCCCGTCCACCACCCGCTCATAAGCGCAGATCACATACCCATCACCGGAGCGATGGAACAACTCGCGAATCGACTCGACGGTGACCGCCTAGCAAACGTCGTTGATCTGGGCGTGGAAAACTCCCTTGGGGCAGGCAAAATTGTGGCTTGGCATTCTATCGAATAGGGTGCAAGCGGAGGATGGAGAAGAAATTTTTGGTGGAATTTTTTGAGGAATTTGAAGGAGGATCGAACGGCTCTGATGCCAATTGTTAGGTTCCAGCTACTAGTTTCACTCAATCACCATGGTTTGGCTGCAAATCGAGAATT
>NW_024120811.1:0-16305 GCF_003073215.2 Triticum urartu
TGTCCCCGGTTATGGACAACTTGAGTATCTAGTACTTGAATATCATTGTGAATCTCAACATGTTACTTCTAATTAATGTTGGTTATTGGGTTTTAATTACTTTTAATTGGGATTGAGAATGCTGTCAACCATTCTCAATGTTCCACAACCACCATGATAGTAAATAAAATTTATTCCTTTGCAGTAGGGAAAAATTGGCTTTACGCAAAAACTGTAACCATAGAGCTTTCCACCAGCCATATATGCATATAGTATAGCTGTTTCATTCCATTACTCTCTATGTGTTACTTTGCCAGCATATTCCATGTGCTGACCCGTTTTCGGGCTGCAACGTTAATGTTGCAGACTTTTCAGACGACGATTGAGGTGCGTTTAGGTCGTGGCCCTATACTCAGTGATGCCGCTGGAGTTGATGGACCCATTTATCTTCCATGTCTTCCGCTGTTATCTTTAAAATATGGCCTTAAGTCATATTTATTGTAATAAGTTCTTTTTCAGCCATCGATGTAATAAGTGTGTGATTGCAACTCTGCTGTAAAACCTCGATGTATTGTGTGGTGTCAGCATTACTGATCCAGGGATGACACCGTAGCACAGTAGACGTGATCCATTCGGGTCAGGTCGCTACAAGAGACCACCTGGATAGTTGTGCTGGTTGTGTTTTCAGAGAAAGAACTGTTGATCAAGCTGAATTGCTATTGAATAATATGTTGAGTAATGATAGGGTACAACACAACCAGCACAACTATCTTCAGGAACCACTTTATCCTAAGGGACACCCAAATAGAATTGAACAGGATTCACAAAGGAACAACACCACTGCACCTAGTTCTTCTAAAAAGAGAAACAAGAAGAAAAAAGATAGGACTTCACATGCTTCTAGTGAACCTGAAGTAGAAAAACCTCCTTATAATGATAATGAAATTTCCATATCTAATACTAAAACTCAATCTGGTAATGAACACTCACCTTCTGATAATGAAAAAGTTAATGATGAGGTTCACGAAGATAGTCAACCAAATAAGAAAGAACCAGACGATGATGTTGAGATAGAACCACCAGTTGATCTTGATAACCCACAACCTAAAAATAAAAGGTATGATAAAAGAGACTTTGTTGCTAGAAAACATAGTAAGGAAAGAGAACCGTGGGTTCAAAAAGCTATGCCCTTTCCACCTAAGTCAACTAAAAAGAAAGATGATGAAGAATTTGAACGCTTTACTGAAATGTTGAGGCCAGTCTTTTGCGTACTCGCTTGTCTGATATCCTTAAAATGCCTCCTTATGCAAAGTATATGAAAGACATCATCACCAATAAGAGAAAAATATCGGAAGCTGAAATCTCCACCATGCTTGCTAATTATACTTTTAAAGATGGAGTACCTGAAAAACATGGAGATCCGGGAGTACCAACTATGCCTTGCTCCATGAAAAAGAACTATCTGAAAACTGCTTTATGTGATTTGGGAGCTGGTGTTAGTGTTATTCCTTTCTCTTTATATAATAGACTTGATTTGAATAAGCTCACACCTATTGAAATATCTTTGCAAATGGCTGACAAATCAACTGCCATACCTATCGGTATTTGTGAGGATGTACCCGTTGTTGTTGCTAATGTTACTATTTTGACTGACTTTGTAATACTTGAGATGCCCGAGGACGACAACATGTCGATTATCCTTGGCAGACCCTTCTTGAATACTGTAGGGGCTTTTATTGATTGGAATAAAAGCAAGGTCACTTTTCATATCAATGGTAATGAGCATACGATGCACTTTCCGAAGAAACAATTCCAAGTGAATGGTATTAATGTTATTGAAAAATCTTTGACAATCACTATCGGAAATTTTCAAATACCTCTACCTACTGCCAAAAAAATTTATGAAATGATTATTGTTGGGGACATTCATATCCCCTTTGAGGTAACATAGTGATTTACGAAAGTTCTTCGGTTTCATATTAATCGAAAGTGGTTGTTAATAAGACCTGATCAACCTTTTTAATGGATCATTTTTGAGAGGTATGAAGTTGATGAATTTAGTAAGCACTACCTTCTGTCCATACCTTCTTTTATTAGTTAAATAAAATAAAATGCCATGTCTTGCTTGTTTTATGAATTTCCCGTGCAATAAAAAATGACCCAAAAATAAAAGTTCTCAGAATGCCCTGAAAATTTAATACGATTTTTTCTGAATATTTAAAAATTTCTGGTGCAAATAATATCAGAGGGAGGTGCATCAGGTGGGCACAACCCACCTGGCGCACCAGGACCCCCAAGCGCGCCCTGGTGGTTTGTGGTCCCCATGTGGGGCCCCCTCACTTAACTCTTCACACCACATCATGACCTACCTCCAGAAAAAAATCCCCATTGCTCTCTCTCTCTCTCTCTCTCTCGTGTTCTTGCTCTCAAACCCGCAGATTTCGATCTCTTTGCTCGAAGTTCCATTTTTGAAACTATTTCGGGGGATTGTTGCTTGGTATGTGACTCCACCGTTTGTCCTACTAGTTTTTTCTTTGGTAGTTTATATTTTGAATAATTAGCTACTCTTGTTTTTTTTGAATATTTACTGTGAGGCAAAGCCCCACAGCCCTTTATTAAAAAAAGAACAACTGTACAAAAAGAACACAAGGAGTACAAACTAAAGCTAAGATACAAGCCTACAAATCTTATGTACAAGACTAGAACTACCTACCTGGTCTAGCTAAACTAAAGCATTTATCCAAGCCTTTAGCTTGATGCTGGTATCATCCTTGAGCCTATGAGTTAGAAGGGAAAGATCATGTACAATGTTAGACCGCCAAGCAGCAAAAGTAACTCTCTCCCCTCTAAAAGTTCTGCCATTCCTGAGGATCCAAATATTCCAGGCTGCCGTGAGCATTACTTCAAAGAAGAAAGGATGCCTGAAGCTGGATCTGGCATGTTGGATACATTGTTGAATGTCTGGCCTACTTGACTAGTCAATAGAAAGGTAGTTCCAAACCCTCCGACTGAAATTACAATTGAAGAACAAGTGCAGCCTATCCTCATATGAAAATTCATGACAGATAACACAAATATTATCATCCAGGGGGGATCTCCAGTGCCTGCGTATCAAGAGGTCCTTGGTGTTAAGCCTGTCAAAGAAAAGTAACCATCCAAAGAACTTGATCTTCAAGGTACATCTGCTTTTCCACAACCATTTACATGGTTGGATTGTGGGCAAATGTGAGTGCATCAAGGTGTAGAAACTCTTGGCTGAGAAACTACCTGATCTGCACGGCCAAACCCAAACATCTGGTATGTTGGTGTCCCTGTTCAAGGCCATGATCCAGTCCTCTAGCAGTTGCAACTCCAGAGCAGCCTCATGAGATAATGGCAAGAAGAACATGGAGAATATATCTTTTGATATGAGGAATTCATGCACAGAAACCTTGTCATTATTAACAAAGGAGAACAATCTTGGCAATCTCCAACATAAAGGTCGAGAAGAGCCACCTATAAACCAAGCATCAGTCCAAAACAGAGCAGAGTCACCCATGTTAATGTGCACTAAGGCAGTAGCTGTGTATGTATCATGAATCTTGAGGATATCTCGCCACCAAAAGGAGCCCACTGGGGTTATAGCGTGTGGAACGCCATCAACATATTAACTGTTCCAGATGAGGAACACCCAGGGTATATCAGCCTTATTATAAGATTTATGCAAATATTTGAGGAGGAGTCCCTTGTTTTGAATGTTTAGGTTAAGGACCCCGAGACCTCCTTTGTCTTTTGGTCGACAAACTAAATCCCAAGCAACCAAAGATTGCTTGGGAGCATCATTACTCCCCCTCCATAGACACTGTCTGAAGATTCTGTCCAGCTGCTTGATAATACCAGGTGGGATTTGCAGACTACAAAGAAAGTAGATTGGCATAGAAGTCAGGACCGAAGTTAGGAGCTGCAAACGAGATCCTTGGTTGAGCATGCATGAGCTAGCAGTCAGACGCTTCTCCAAAGTATCCACCAAAGGCATGAGATAAACAATCTTGGGCCTAGTGGTTCCAAGGGGCAACCCTAAATAGGTAAAAGGGAATTGACCAATCTTGCAGCCTAACACAGCAGCTAACCTATTTGCTTCACTTTGCTCAAGGTTGAGTGGGATCATTGAAGATTTTGAAAAATTGACCTTGAGACCAGTAGATTATTGAAAGGTAAGCAGCATGTTCTTGAGAGCAACCAATTCCTCATCTCTGGCTGATAGAAAGATAACAGTATCATCAACATATTGTATAATAGGAAAGTCCTGGTCATGAGTGGGGATTGGGAGCGATAAGATGCCCTGGGCCAGCATTTGGTTTACCACAGATTGTAAAAGGTCAGCAGCTATTACAAATAGAAGAGGTGATAATGGATCTCCTTATCTGACCCCACATTTCCACTTGAACTGCTTGCCAGGGATGCCATTGAGCAACACAGAAGAAGACCCTGTAGAAAGGATTTCTTTGACCCAACCAATCCATTGATCATCAAAACCTTTGTGCTTGAGCATTAGCAGAATTACCTCATGATTAACTGTACCAAAAGCCTTGGCAAAATCCAATTTCAGAATAACAATAGGCCTCCTGGACTGTTTGCATTGATGTATATACTCAAAACTCCGAGCCAGACAATCCTGAATTGATCTTCCCTTGAGAAATCCATACTGGTTCTTATGGATGCAATTCAAAATCACCCTTTGCAACCTGTTAGACAACAACTTGGTGAGAAACTTCAAGCAGGTGTTGGTTAGGGAAATAGGCCTAAAATCACCCGGCCCCTCTAGAGATATCATCTTAGAGATGAGGGTAATGAGAGACCCATTAATATTCTCCAGAGAAAGTTTCCCTTCATAAAAGTCTTTGATCAGACACAAGAAATCCTTCTCAATAACCGGCCAACATCGTTTGACAAACAGACCGTTAAAACCATCAGGGCCTGGTGCCCGATCAATGGGAAGCTCCTGCAAAACCTTTTTAATCTCAGCATCAGAGAAGGGAAGCGACAATTCCTCCAAACCAGGGACATGCTGAATGAGTGTGCCCAAGTCATAGCCCATCGAAATGTCCTGGGCCTAGCCCATTCTGTTTTTGAAAGAAGCCCAGAGGATTCCCACCATTTGATCATGATCTGAAACTGGATCATCCATCCCCGGGGTTTTCAGACTAGTTATAGAGTTCTTCCTCATGCGCTCAGATGCCATGGCATGGAAGAATTTGGAGTTTTGCTCACCCACTTTTATATACCTGATCGTACATCTCTGCTTCCAATAAATATTGTGAAGTTTCAACAAATGCTCATAATGAAGCTTGACAATTTTCCTAAAGTCGAATTCAGATCTAACGAGTGGTTGTAGCTCCTCCAACTTATCAAAATAGAGAATAACCTTGCTGCAATCCACAGTTAACTTCTTGAGATAAGAGAGGTTTTTACTCCAAACTTTCAAGTCATACCTAAGTCGTTTAAATTTCCTGGTTAAAACTGCAGATGCAGAGAGGTCAGAAAACACAGGGGCCTCCCAAGAATTCTTGACACACTCAATAAACCCTGGCATTTCCACCTAGAAATTTTCAAACCGAAAAACCTTGGACTTGGGTATATTAGTGTCAATTGAAACCACACATGGCACATGATCCGAGGCGGTTTTTGCCAAAGGAAAGACAACTGTATTAGGGTAGTGAGAGATCCAATCAGAGGTTGTGAAGAACCAATCGAGCTATTCTAGGAGAGGGATTTGCTGCATATTGGACCATGTGAAGCTTCTACCCTTTATTGGAAGTTCTAGAAGACCAAGATGACCAATAACTTCATTAAAGAGAAAGATGTCATTTACATCACCTCCTGACAGGTTTCTGTTATCTAGAGAGCGGATGAAGTTAAAATCACCAAGTAGCAGCCAATTCTCATCCTGAGCGATAGTTAGGTGATATAACCAATTCACAAAATCATCTCTAGGTCACATGGCCCATAGACTGACACCAAAGTCCATCGTTCTGAATTATGGACAGACCTAAAAGAAATGACAACACTGAAGCGCTGGATCTCCACTAACTGTCCCTCAAAGATAGAAGAATTCCAAATGACCAAAATTCCACCAGAGGCACCCACAGATGGAGAAAAGGAGAACTGATCAAAACGCCTAGGGCAGAAAGAACAAATCTTCCTAATGTCAAACTGCTCACACTTAGTTTCCTGTAAACAAATTATGGAGCAGTGACTCTCCTCGATCTTAGCTCTAATATCACGCACCAGAGGCATCAGAATTCAAACGACGCACATTCCAACACAACACATTCCAATTACGAAACAATGTAGTCTCCATAAATAACTAACATAAGATGATAAGGTCCAACTGAGCTACTTAACACTTCAGCTATAACTCCCGCAGAGTAACAGACATGCACTTCAGACAAGTTCAGAGCAACATTGAAACAAGACAAAATAAAACCAAAAGAACAAATGACCACATGTTTCCCTGGTCCCAGCAAATAGCTTTGCAATTCATTCATCATGAGAACCCTCATCTTGTGGAGCTTATTGAGGAGGAGCCATAAGCTTCTCCACTGATAACTTGTCCGGAGCGATGCCAAGTGAGGCACCGATTGCCTGCACTGTAGCGATCGGCGTCGGAGGTGGCAGGGGAGTATCTTGGCTTGCATCCGCATCGAGCTTGAGCTTCTTGTCCTTGGGGCGACGGAGAGGAGTAGGCCTGATAGGAATAGCAGAGGTGGGCTTAATGCCAGTCCTTTTGGCACAGCTGTGTGTCATCCGTCTGACAGAAAAATCAGTCACCTCTTCGACAATCTGAACATTATGCTGGGAGCGACGAGATTGCCACGGCCTCTTCCCCAAGAGCGAGGGAGTGACAGATGTGAACAGAAACTCATCTTGGGCTGGAGTGTCAGGATCCTGCGACTCATCAGGTAACTCTTGAAGAACAACAGAGGAGCGCAACTGTGGGCATAAAGAGTGCGAGCATTGCTCCAAAAGAGGCGAGCTCAACGTAACAAGAAGGTGTGGCAAGCAAAGTCCTGGCAGAAAAGCTAGAATATTCTTGCTTAAGAACTTTGGCATCAAGGACTTGAAAGATCTTTCCCAAATCATTGCTGGCGGTAGCACGGGCCCATAGAACACCCTGACAATACCCAGATTGATAGGATCGAGCGGGCCACTTGAGAACATGGACCAAAGGTTGTTGTACCTCTTCCATATCAATATCATCATCCGAATTCATGGATGGATTGAGGATCATGGAGTTTTGGTCCTATACGATTGGGTCCTGTACAGGTTCTTGAGCGGGCTGGTTGGCTTCCTCCCATGGCCCCCAACCATCATCATTGTTCAAATTTTGTCCCCATCCTTGAGCATCATTGTGTCCTTGATCATGGCCAGGGGCACCGCATTCCAACCCAAAGCAGGGTATGGCGGCATGGCCCAAAATAGCTGAGGGGGAGCATTAGCGCCTGGCATGGGATGTGGGTTGCCGTCTAGGGGCATTGGGTCCTCATCCGCCGGAATCATAGCCTCAGCAAAGTCACCATCCAGAATATAGCAGCCAGCCGTCCAAGAAACTATTGTTCCACCCCAATTAGCAAATTCCTGAAAAGCAACCGAATGTGGAATCAGAGCGTTGTCAGGGAAAGATGCACAAACCAAGAACCTGACTTTCCGTCGATCTGTACTGTTCCAGTAGTGTAACTGACCAAAGGTACTAACCATGTCCGCAATGCATTGTGTATTGCGATAATCCAAAGGTATGCCAATAAACATCAACCAACCTTGTCTGTGTCCCATGTGAAGCTCTGAAACCCTCTCCCTGGTTGTGCAAAATAAATCTGACAAAGAACTCCTGACCATCTTCATCTAGACCCAAAGGAAAAGGCGGGTGGGAAGTAAAAGAGGCACGGACCACAGGGTCTTCCATCTCGAATAATCCTACTCCTTGAAACCAAGTTTGAGCAGAGAGGACAGGAACATGCATGTTCTGAACTCAGAAGTTAACCCCCTGCTGCCGACGAACACCTACCAGATGAGCCAGGGGGACAGGCTCAACAATTGCCACCATGTATTGCTCGTGCGCTCGGGGGGGGGGGGGATCGCCGGAGTGTAGAAGGTGCGCGGCAGACGATCTACTCCACCATCCACAATGTCGAAGCCAGCCGGGATGAAGCAAAAAGGATCGATCTCATACACCGCCATTGGGGGAGGCGGGTGAAGATCAGAGCTTGATGCTGCGTGGTGGTGTGCGGGTTGCGGCGGGCACGACAATGGCGATGACGGCGGAGTAACAGGAGGTGGGGTTTTCTGCTGGGGAGGCGTTTGTTCTTGGGAAACCGAAGAGGCAGGGGAAGCAGAGTAAATTTCCTTCCTGTTACGATTTCCAAAGCTAGGTGATGGGACTTTGGGCACCCAGAGAGATAAGTCAGGGGCGTGGCCAGTGCAATCTTTTTTAATATGACCTGAACGAAAGCAATTTTTGCACTGTATCGGGTTTGTGCAGGTCTCTGACGTGTGGCCCATGCCCAAACAATTCTGGCAGTCCCAATAGCTTGCAGCTAGATCCTCGATCATCTCATCGAAACTCTATAAATCATTGACAATATCTTGTGGAGAGGGAAACTGAATCGTCGGAGAAGATGGGCTTTCAACTTCATCATCTGATACGCAAATGGGCTGGGCGCTGGAGCCTAGGGCTGTGCCAAGGACCAAAGATGCAGTAGAAGGCAATACATGCGAATCCAAACTTGCCGTGGCAAGGACCAAAAACCCAAAAATCGGAACATGCCTCATGCATGGGATAAACCCTGCGGGGATGGCGGCAACATTCCAAACTGGATGGCCCGGCTCGCCGGCGGCGAAGATGCCGACGACGGAAAAGAAACAGCCACCGGTGAAGATGCCGACGACGGAGAAGAAGCAGCTTCATGCTCAGAGACCACATAGCCTGCCTCCCAAACAGTAGTGACCTCATCAGACGTAGGCCCATAACTATAACCTTCTCTAGCCGGATAATGCATGAACGTTGCAAATTGAATATGCTTGTGATACTTAGATCTAGCTGATTGAGAACGAAGGGAAGATTTTTTTGGGACGTGTTGCATTGCTTCCATGCCTAGCCTAGCTCTCCTCTTGGAGGGACTGACCAAAGTCCACTCCTGATCACATTCATCTTGCCATAACCTAAACTCCTTTTCCCAATCCGGGCCACCATGACCCTGAAGATGAAAGTAACATTTGAATTGCGGGCAGACAAAACTCCTTTGATGCAAGATAAAGAACCCAACTTCTTTGCACGAAACATTGAAAGAGAAAACATGATCATGCAGTTGAGATACCTTGAGAGCAGAACAATATCCACCAATGGCTGATTCAAGCGCCAAGCCCACATTATCCTTGTCCAAACGGAAGGAGTGCCATGCAAATGAAGCCACCAGGACAAAAATGGCCAGATCGATCCATAGGATGGACCGAACGGTGAAACAAACGCCCGATCTCACGCGCCATGCCCATCCCCGTAGAGAAGTCCAAACCTAGGGAGATGGAAGCATGTACCGCCATTGAGATGACAACCAAAAGAGAGAGCAGGTGACACCGAACACGATGGCCGGATGCGATGGGTGAGTCCATGGACATAAGTGGAGATCGCCAGCGGTGAGTGGGCTAGGGTTTAGGATGGCAGCGGGTGGGTGGGGGGCCATCGTGGTGCATTTAGCTACTCCTGGTGTTGCTGTAGATGAGCTTGCATGTTGAATGCTTAGAGTTCTAAGTAGTTTGAATGCTTGCTATGGCCTCTATGTATCCCTATGAATAGTTGCTATCAATCTTGTAAAGTTTTGTTGATAAATTTTTGTCACCCAATTTTTTTTCAGAAAATTGTACGCGAACATGATGAACCTATTTGGAAGGATTTCTTCGAGGAGGAGATCCTCGGGGGCATCTTCTAGTGACAGCTCCACGCGTCGGTCTTATGTTGAACCAAATGAAAGTTCCATTCGAGATGCCGCCACCAAAACATGCCTATGTCCATGCGATGATTATATGGTACGTGTTGGCATTAAGGAGGAATTTGAGCAATATGTTCACAATGTTGGTCTCGGTCCCTACATTTCAGATAAGTGCGATCAACACCACACTCTCACTGAATCATTTGTCAAAGGATTTAAATTTCATCCACGTGAGTCTAGGGTGGCATTTAAACTGTATGAAAATCCATTCACCGTATCACTAGAGAGATTTGCTCACCACTGCAAACTCCCATTTTGGGGTTCGCTTGGTGAACCACCAAGAGCTGAGTACCAATCATTTTTTACTAGCCTTTGCTATGGTGATACGAGGGGAGTGGCACAAGGTAGAATAAAGAGCATTCATTTTCCTGCAATTCAATACTTTGCTTTATTCAATGGGAAATGTATTTTAGGCAAACAAGATTGTAGTACACTTTGTGCTCCAGACTTGAGCCTCATACGCACTGCTCTCACCGGTGATAGAAGTTATAATCTTAGGGCGATTGTTGCACCCAGGTTACAACACAACGCTAATAGTGGCTATTTCTATGGTGGAATTTATGCCACATGTTTAGCAAGAGAGCTAGGTGTTTCACCTTTGCCCATTGACCCTATCCTACCCACGCAGTATTTAGACTTTGATGCTATGAAAAATCATAACATCCTTAAAGGAAATATTCATAATTTCACCTATAAATTGTTGTTTAACCAAGAATCTGCCGTGAACACATATTTGCCTAGCCTGCTCTTTTTAACTATCACAACAAGGGAATATATTTTGTTCTTGTTAGCGAGGCTCGAGCCCACAACGCGGCAGTTGAGGCCACACGGCAGGCCCAGGTATCCGCACCGAGAGCCTCCGTGAGCTACCACGCCGACTACTATCCAGACTTCTAATCGACTACCAAGTTAGGCCAAAATCCTAAGCTTGGGGGAGTACGTGTTTTCCACTTACATTACATTCATGATTCACACATTTCATTCCGGTTGTCGGTGTCCACACTTTTTCATTGTATCATCCATGTTAGATTTTATTTCTCGCTTTCTTCTTGTGTGTTTGAAAAACCTTAGAGAAACCGAAAAAATTAGTTGTAGTTAGTTTACTTTCTATGCATGCCTAGTTGTAGTACTAAAAAGAAAACCCAAAAAGATTTCCTTGTTCTTCTTTTGCTTGTTGGGAGCTTTCCAGTGTAAATAGTTTCTCTCATTTTTGCGTTTCTCTTTTATTTGCTTGTTCAAGAAAACCAAAAACACCAAAAATATCTCAGTGTGTTTCTCTAAATTTCATTTCTTTTTTATTTGAGTTGTACCGAGGGGAAGACCACGATGAAAATGTTGAGAGGCTCTCATATGCATTATTGTTGATCTAACAAAGAGCCCATTTTACCTTGTCTTCTCCTGTTGAATAAAATGTTTGCAGATTCCAACTTAGTCCATGGCGCTCTTGCACTATTATTATTTTCATATCGTTCGGTCGTGCAAGTGAAAGGCAATAATGATGATATTCGATGAACTGGCCGTGGCAGAGAGAAACTGATATGAACTCGACTTGTTCTGTTTTTGTAAATATGTTTAACCTAGTATCCATGCTTCAACCCATTATGATTAAACATGTTTGCAATGGCAATTAGAGATTATAGTTTCTCATGCCATGCATAAGTAGCTGGGAGTGGATAATGATTTATCTTGGATATCAACATTGCGTTAAAATGATTGTGATGTAGTATGATGATATGGTATCCTCCTCTGAATGTTCGAGTGGCTTGACTTGGCACATGTTCATGCATGTAGTTGAATTAAAACCAACATAGCATCTGTGATATTTATGTTCATGGTGTTCATATCCTACTCATGCTAGTGTCCAATGTTACTTATGCATAATGCATGTTCATGACCATTGTTGCTCTCTACCTGGCTGCTTCTCAACGTAATTTCTAGCCTTTGCCTGTACTAAGTGGGAATTCTGCTTGTACATCAAAAACCTTAAACCAAAGTTATTTCAGATGAGTCCACCATACCTACCTATATGCGGTATTAGCCTGCCGTCCTAAGTAAATTTGCATGTGTCACCTCTAAAAACTTCAAATAAATATTCTTTTTGTGTGCCTGGATCGGTCATGGAACGACAGGAGGTGGTTGGTATCTTCCATGCTAAGCGGGTTATTCTCAGGTTGAGTGTTTATTCACTTGCCATTGCACGAGAAAAGGGCAGTAATAGGGATTCCCAGTCCCGAATTCAAAAATGAAAATAATTAAACAAAACTCCCTTGGGACTGTTGTTGGTATGGACGACATCCATTGTTTGGGACAAGCCGTGGAGTGTGATTGTTGGTGGAGGGGGAGTAAACCTTTACTTTTATCGCTTGGGAACCGCCACTAGCGTGCTTAGCATGGAGGATATTGATAACTGATGGTCATGAAGTAAACAAGAAGGGTGCATGGCTCAAAATGTCATTTACCTTTGTTTTAAAAACTTGAGCTCTGGCACCTCTGCAAATCACTTCTTCCCTCTATGAAGGGACTATCTATTTACTTTTATGTTGTGTCATTACCTTCTAAAACAAGCGATAGAACCTGAGAGCACTGCTGTCATGCTGATGCATTGTGTGTAGCTAATGTTGGGTGCACTAGGACTGGATCTTTTCTACCATGAATTACAATGTTTAGTCGCTGCTTGAACTTTGGAGGTGCTCTGCATTTATGTTTTGCAGTCTTAGAAAGGGCTAGCGAGATATCTTATGTCATTGATATGAGTTAATATAATTTCTAAGAGTTATTGTCAGCATGGTTAGTTAAAATGTTGGCTGAAAACATGGGGGCTGTTTAAGCTTATTTATGCAAACAAGAGCAAAAGAGTTCATAAAAGTTCTTCTTTTTCACTTTCAGTTTATCAACTGAATTTCTTGAGCACAAACAAAGGTTCAAGATTTGGGGAGTTGATACATCTCCAACGTATCTACTTTTGCTAACGCTTTTCCTCTTGTTTTGGACTCTAATTTGCATGATTTGAATGAAACTAACCCCAGACAGATGTTGTTTTTAGCAGAACTACCATGGTGTTGTTTTCGTGTAGACATAAAAGTTCTCGGAATGGAACGAAACTTTGCGAGGATTTTTATATCAATAAAGAGAATTTCTGGAGCCAAGATCCACCAGAGGGGGCACCTGGGTGGGCACAACCCACTAGGGCACGCCCCCCTCCTGGCGCGCCTAGGTGGGTTGTCCCCACCTGGTGGCCCCAAAGACCCTGAAACCGACACTATATAATCCTATTTTCCAGAAAAAATCAGGGAGAAATAATTATCATGATCCACGAGACAAAGCCGCCGTCACCTCCTGTTCTTCATCGGGAGGTCAGATCTGGAGTCCGTTTGGGGCTCTGGAGAGGGGGATCTTCGTTCTTCATCATCACCAACCCTTCTCCATCGCCAATTCCATGATGCTCCCCACCGGGAGTGAGTAATTCCTTCGTAGGCTCGCTGATCGGTAAGGAGTTGGATGAGATTCGTCATGTAATCTAGTTAGTTTTGTTAGGGCTTGATCCCTAGTATCCACTATGTTCTGAGATTGATGTTGCTATGACTTTGCCATGCTTAATGCTTGTCACTTTGGGCTCAGGTGCTAATACCTTCAAATATTCTTTGGCTCCCCTTGTGTCAAATCTATAAATTTGGGTTGAATACTCTACCCTCGAAAACTGTTGTGATCCCCTATACTTGTGGGTTATCACTTACGTCACCTCAGCCTCGTGATGTGAGCGCCTGCATAGGAATCTCCGCTTCTCAGGAGCCAGCCTAGGGAGGCCGCTCCCTCCGAAGGTCTTGGCGTTGTCCGCCTCGCGAGGGTCTTGTCTTGGCGATGCTGAAGATGGGCGTACCAGGCCGTTGCTGGAGCCACGCCGCGGGCCGCATGCAGGCAAGTCTGGGTACCCTGGTTCCCAGGACGCCGACAGTAGCCCCCGGCCCAAGGCGTGCTCGGACTTGGCTTCGAGGCGAAGCCAAAGGGCAAGGGCGAAGCGCCGCGGGCCCCAATCGCATGCGGACCGGGTAGATGCGTGGCACTTGATGGGACGTGGGCACCTGCACTTCCCCACGACGCCTCGGCAACCGTTCGACTTGATAGCGCCCTGCTACATGCAAAAAATCATCATTACTGGGGATCATGGGAGGCCGGCGGTTGGCCTTCCTCTGGCTATAAATGGAAGGGGGCGGAACCCCCTGCTCATTTCCGTCTTCTCTCTTCTTCCTCAATCTTCTTCCTTCTTGTCCCGTCGTCTTGTCGAAACGCCCATGGCGCTGGTGAGGAGATTTTTTGTGGCAGAGAAAGGGAAGGCCCCCAAGGAGGGGCCAGGCTCGCCGCCGCCCAAGATAGGCCGTGGGCGGGCATGAAATCATGTGGAGACTCCAGCGGCGGCCCATCGGGGGCGCGGGCGCGCCCCTTCAACGTCCGGTGTTGCTTCCGGCAGCCGTGGTGGTGCTTCTTCCTGCAGTAGGAGCTGCCGCGGACAGGGCGACCTCAGCGATGGGGGAGGCGTGTGGCGATCGCCCTGCCACCACAGTCACGCTCTCACTCAGCCGGCGCATTTCTAAAATTTGTCGTGTGGTCGGGGAGGCCAGCTGGCATCTGGTTCCAATTTCCGCATTCCTTCGCGAGAGCATTGTCGGCCGGAGGGCCTGGTGGCCTCTGGCTACAGGTCGATGGCTACCGCAGCAAGGCCTCATGGGTGGATGTTGAAGTCACCGCCGCTGGCAACGTGTTCATGAACCGTGGGGGGGTAGTCGTTCGCCTGTGCACGGGGCTTGCACGGGAGATGCACCCTCGACTTCAGGTATGACAGTGTCACGACCCTCTATGTTAGGGTATTCGGGGAAGGCGGCCAGCGCTCGGGTTGTTGCCCGGAAAGCGACGACGATGACGATGTTGGTGAACTTGCCCTTGATGATGGTCGCGTCGCCTCCAGTGATGATGGCTCCTCCGCCGGGGAGAGCACCAGTGAAGGAGACTACGACGGGCATCCGCGTCGCTGAGCTCGAACTGAGGAAGGTGACAAGTCGCATCGCCATTGCGCTCTAGTGAAGCGGGAGGAGGACTCTGACTGAGGTCTAGTGTTGCTGGAGCCGGGCCCTACGAGCCACTGTGGTCGCGTAGCCATTTCTTTTTTCTTTTTGTGCATCAAGAAAGGAGTAGAAGGCCCCATCGGGGCGTGTAATGAACCATGGTGCTTGCGCCATTATGCTATGCTCATTATCTTTATATTATGTCGTGATATCCATGCTGCTACTGGGTGTGGTCAAGGTGACTTAGCTCGATGTCCTTGCGGTAGACTCCCATGCTGTGAGGGCGCGCCCTTTCAGGGGCGTCTTCCAAGGGCTTACTTCTTGAAAAACTCGAGAATCGTTGATCCTTCGGAGGTGTCATGTGACTGCAGGGTTAGAAGAAATCATGAGGCACCATACCTCGCGCAAGCCTCCAAGCCTCCAAGCGTGATGCCCAGAGGCACGGACTCAAGAGGGCGTGCATGCATGTGAGCTCATTTGAGAGCGTCCCATGAGGATTAAGGTGCCAAAGCTAGGGCAGCAAGGTTTTGGTGGGGTGTGGTCGCGGGCGAGCCTAGGCGCACACACCGTACCCAGCCCCCGCGTGCGGGACGCGCGAGAAAGAGCGACGGGCAGCTGCCACTCTTCCTAAACCAAGGTTTCAAAGGGAAAACACTGTGGGGAGAAAAAAAGAAGAAATTTCGCAACCCTTGCGAATGAAAGACGTAAAAGTTCCAAATTTCATTCAAGAAGTCGAAAACCAACTACAAAAAGCAAGCAAAAGAACATCCGTGTCCGGCACCTAGACTAGTCTTCTTGTCTTCCCACCAGCACGGAGCATGGGGCCTCCACTAGGACGTGAGGAGGGAGCCCCTGTGAGGCCCAGGGGCAGCACTCAGGAGACTCCGGGGCGTGTATAGTGTCGGATTTCGGGTTCTGGCAGACCCTTGAGGTTCGAACACTGGGGTGCGCGCGGAGATTTCACCTCCTACCTACCTACACCCCCCGCCTTGCTAGGATCTAAAACTAAGGCAAAAACAACACAAGAGACGCAGGGTTTATACTGGTTCGGGCCACCGTTGTGGTGTAATACCCTACTCCAGTGTGTGGTGTGGTGGATTGCCTCTTGGGTTGATGATGATGAACAATACAAGGAAGAGCAGCCTCGCGAGGGTCTGTTCTTGGCTGGGGCGATGAACTGTTGGGAGGAGCTCAGTCACCTTTCTCTCTCTCTCTCTCTCTTTCTTCCTGATCCTATCTATCCTTCC